>NC_057797.1:104715803-104923765 GCF_018294505.1 Triticum aestivum
AGGCGTGTGGCGGCGATGGCAGGGGTCGGGGTGGTTCGGTCCCGATCCGATCTGGATCGGGATGGGGAGCGAGTGGGGGGTTGAGTGGGTGACGGGGTGGTTAGGGTTTCGGGGTCTCACCGGTGGGGGGATAAGGAGAGAGTGGGGGGGCCGGCCGGGGCATGGTGGTGGCCCAGTGGGGCCTGTGGTCAGCTGGGCCGAAGCCCAGGGGGGTTCCTCTTCTATTATTTTTTTCTGTTAGTTTTAGGTTTTAGTTTTCTGTTTTATTTTTATTTAATTCTTGTCTGTTTTAAATCAGTTTAAATTATTTAGACATTTTCTAAAAATGTGTTTACTTCACCATAATTATCTATGCAATATTTGACACGGTCCGAACATTTTTGTTTAAAAGTTTGAAAACTTTGTTTGTTTGCCAAAAATTCAAGTTTGAATTCGAATCGTTTTCGAACTAATGCGAGATTAGCCACAGTAATCAAGGTGACGTGGCATCATTAGCGAAGGATTACTGTAGCATAACTATCCGGGCGTCACATTAGTGATATGCTCCAAAACCCTCAACTACTTTCCCATATCCACATATGACCTAAACCCTAAGCCAAACTCGGTCCTACCGATTCTTCCTATCCGGCACCACCGAGTTTCACTTGTCATTAGCCACTGCCAAACCCTAGCAATTCGGTTCTACCGATAAGGATCTCGGTCTCACCGAGATGGGGTTGCAAACTCTCTGTTTCCCTTTTGTAATTTTGCGGTCCCATCGAAAGAGCGAATCGGTCCCACCGAGATTGCAATGTAAACTCAGTGTTTCCCCTTTGTAACTTTTCAGTCTCACCGAGTTCCACTCGGTCTCACCGAAAGAGCAAATCGGTCCCACCGAGTTTGCCTGACCAACTCTCTGGTTAGCTAATTACCAAATTTGGTCTCACCGAGTTTGTGTAATCGGTCTCACCGAGATTACGTTATGCCCAAACCCTAACCATATCGGTCCTACCGAGTTGCATGTAAGTCCCACCGAAAATCACTAACGGTCACTAGGTTTACATTTTCGGTCCGCCCGAGCTTATTGATTCGGTCCCACCGAGATTGGAAAACTGTGTAACGGTTGGATTTTGTGTGGAGGCTATATATACCCTCCACCTCCTTCTCATTCGATGAGAGAGCCATCAGAACACACACACCATTCCAACTCATATGTTCTGAGAAAGAACCACCTACTCATGTGCTGAGACCAAGACATTCCATTCCTACCATATGAATCTTGATCTCTAGCCTTCCCAAGTTGCTTTCCGCTCAAACCCTCTTTCCACCAAATCCAAATCCTATGAGAGAGAGTTGAGTGTTGGGGAGACTATCATTTGAAGCACAAGAGCAAGGAGTTCATTACCTACACACCATTTGTTACTTCTTGGAGAGTGGTGTCTCCTAGATTGGCTAGGTGTCACTTGGGAGCCTCCGACAAGATTGTGGAGTTGAACCAAGGAGTTTGTAAGGGCAAGGAGATCGCCTACTTCGTGAAGATCTACCGCTAGTGAGGCAAGTCCTGTGTGGGCGATGGCCATGGTGGGATAGACAAGGTTGCTTCTTCGTGGACCCTTTGTGGGTGGTTGCTTCTTCGTGGACCCTTCGTGGGTGGAGCCCTGTGTGGACTCACGCAACCGTTGCCCTTGGGTGGAGCCCTGTGTGGACTCGCGCAACCGTTACCCTTCGTGGGTTGAAGTCTCCATCAACGTGGATGTAGGATAGCACCACCTATGTGAACCACGAGAAAAACATCCGTGTCTCCAATAGCATTTGAATTCTCCAAACCCTTCCTTTTACATTCTCGCAAGTTGCATGCTTTACTTTCCGCTGCCTATATACTCTTTGCATGCTTGCTTGAATTATGTGACGATTGCTTGACTTGTCCTAAATTAGCTAAAATCTGACAAGAACTAAAATTGGGAAAAGGTTAAGTTTTTATTTGGTCAAGTAGTCTAATCACCCCCCCTCTAGACATACTTCCGATCCTACACCAGCCTCGCGAGGGAGGCTGGAGAGATCAGCCTCGTAAGGATCGCCTGCGCGGCTACGCAGGCCTTCCTCCTCTGCCACCGCCACTGACGAGGAACGAAGACCAACATCAGGACGAGGGGGCTGGGGGCTTCCAGGAGCCGCGCGCAATCGCTTGCATCTTGGGTGGCGCGCAGGCCCCAGCCTCACAGCATATCTTCAAGTAGTTTGCTCGTGAGGTGAATGCAGTCCTCCCCAAGCTTGAGGCCACGCGCCCTCTCAGGTGGTCCGCGTGCGCTATCACGTTCAGCTCAGCGGATCAGCTCAAGTGCGGGGCAACGGCCGGAGTCGTCCCGATGCTTTGCTCCCCAGTCATCAGCAACGTGCAGGTCACCAGGACCCTCATTGACGGCAGAACAGGACTCAACGTCCTGTCCGTCGAGACGTTCGACAATCTCCAAGTGCCATATGATCAGCTTCAGCCAACCAAGCCCTTCTCAGGAGTCACTGATGGTTCCACTGTTACGATAGGGCAGGTTCACCTTCCAGTCACCTTTGGGCAGCGCAACAACTACCGCACCGAGCTCATCGACTTCGACGTCGCCCACTTCCGTCTGCCATACAACGCCATCCTCGGGTACCCGGCCCTGGCCAAGTTCATGGCGGTGACTCACCATGGATACAATGTCCTCAAGATGCCAGGAAGCGGTGGAGTCATCACCGTACCCTGTGAAGAAAGGGACACTGTGTGTTCACTTGAGCGCGCGTTCCAAGCCGCAACAATCGAAGACCCGGACCGCAGAAACAGAAGACTTCCCGAGGCGAACCCCAAGAAGAAGAAGGCTTCGCCTGACCCAAGCCATCAGGAGGCAGGCGCCTCCGGAGGTGTTTGGTCAGGATCAGCGCCCAATCAGGGAGCGCCACCCTCTCTCGCATAGGAAGGCGCGCCCGGCACCCTCCTCAGGTAGGGCTCGAGGGCTCTTTCTTCGAGAGCCACCGACTTTGCCAAGGTCGCAAGGGAGGCGCTTCGGCACCACTTGGAGGGGTGCTTCCAGGAACGTTTCCCTCAGGAAGGTACAAGGCAAGGAAGACCAGACCCTCAGGAGTTCATCACAAGAAACACTCAGGAGCTACAGGAGTCGAGAGTCATGCGCGGCAGCCGCCGCTTGCCTGCCATGACCCCACATCCAGGCGAGAATGGTGGGCTGCGCGTCTGCATCGACGTACCGGGGCTCAACCGAGCCGCGTCTCAGGAGTGCCTCTGGCCTTCGCGCGCGGGGCGTTGCGAGGGTCCGCCTCACAGCTATGTCCGCATGCCTTTTGGCCTGCCGAACGCGGTCGCCGCTCATCCGTGCCTGCTAAGGAGCATTCTGGAGGCTCAGGAGGTCAGGCATGGTACGGTCCTGGCGGAGATGGAGATGGCTCTCGGAGACCCACCTGTGCCCCCGGAGCCTCCCGAGGCTCCTGGGCCTGGGGGCTCGTGAGGGTCGACGTCTTCATCGCGCATCGCCCGCTTCTTCAGCATCACTTAATCTTTAACGGCACCAGGTGACATCTTTCCAAGTTCCGTTTTTAGCTGTGAGCGCCCACAGGGCTGCATCATTCCCAGGCCACGTGGGTCCGTCCCTGCGGCATGTATCCGTTTTGCTTATGCTCTTTACTTACCTTGTCGGGGGCGCCCCTCGGGCTGCATCATCCCCGAGCTGCTCGGGCCTGGCCCTGCGGCGTTTGCTTTTCCCGCATCTACTTGAAATGAATTTGCTCTTTTGCGCTCAATTGTCACCTACTGCTTATTGCGGACTTCTCCGCTTTCATGCAAACCGCTTGCACGTTAAAAGGGGGTACCTGAGCATCGCGACTCATGGACTCCTACTGGCTCTCCAGCCCTCACCCCCTGGCCTTGACCCACGGCATCGCGACCTATCATACCAGCGGCAGCTGAGCTAGCTCGAGGGCCGGGACCTGAGGACGTAGAGCATTTGCATTCTAACCACCCTGCAGGAACACACCATTGATAAAGGCCTAGAGCTAGGCGCAACCCGCCTCGAGGTAGGGCCTCATGAGTCCCGCGCTGGCTCACGAGTGCCCAGATACACCTCTCCTAGCCCTACCGTGCCGGCCACGTGTCAGGGCGGGGCTGTACACGCCCCGGGGGCTCCTCCCGGAGGGGAGCCCCCTCCCACGTACCAGTGGAAGCACCATGCTCCGCATTGGCTGATGACATTGTCGAGGAGCGGCTATGCCCGTACACATACGGAAGCGCTATGCTCCGCGCTGGTGATAAACAACTGAGGGGGGCCTCCGGCCGTACGAACCTCAGGGAGCCCAGAGCTCAGTGTCCGGCACCATCGCAATGCCTCCCCTCGGGAGCGCCGCACGAGGGGGCTGGACACGGGGGCTACGCCCGGGCCTTGCCTGAGCGCATGCCACCCAGCCAGGTCCCTCGGACCTGGTCGTCACACGCCCCTCCCCGAGCGGAGCCAAGGTATGGAAACCCGTTTGAACATCAAGGGGGACTCCTGAGCATCGCGACTCAGGAGCCTAACTTGCCCCGTAGCCCCTCACTCCTTCGTCCCGTCCTGGTTTTCGGTTGGGGCTAACGCTGGGTGAGGTACGCGCGGGGCCGGGCCCTGCCGACGCAGAACGATCAATCCACTCCTCGTTCCCCCCTTTCCTACTTGTTGCTTGTGCATCAAGGGGGACTCCTGAGCATCGCGACTCAGGAGCCTAACTTGCCACGTAGCCCCTCACTCCTTAGTCCCGTCCTGGTTTCCGGTCGGGGATAACGCTGGGTGAGGTATGCGCGGGGCCGGGCCCTGCCGACGTAGAGCACAAGCAAGTAGGGGAGAAAAATGCAAATTCCCGGAAATTCAAAGCAAATATTACAAGCTATAGATTGTTTTACGACGCCAAATACAAGTTTAAATGCCTCCGCGAGGCATGGTGCGTGCTGCAGGAATAAAAATAGGACAGAAGCCGTGAAGGGATCACTCTCCAGTGGCGTCACCTCCTAGGGCCGCGGAGCTGGCGGCACCGCGCCCGGGCAAGATGCTGAAGGCGCGGAACCTCCCCAGCAAAGCTTTGGCTCGGCCTTTCACGGCTTCAGCGGCAGCGGTGGCAAGGTCGCCGCTCACGGGCTCCAGCAGGCTGTCGAGGTCGACGTTGGGGTCGCGCAGGTAAACGTGGCCGAGGACACGCGTCAGCGCCGTCGAAGACAGGGCATGCGCCTCGGCCTCGGCCATGGGGCCAAGGCCGTCTATGACATCTTCAAGCCCACGGACCAGGAAGGGGAGCAGCTTGGCAGGGTCGTCCTCCACGCTGGCCAGCGGCTCCTCCAAGCCGCTCTCGTAAAGCGTCTTCAGCGCGGCACGAGCCCTCTTCTCCATCTTTGCGAAGGCCACCCGATCCTCTGCCAGGACCTTCGCCTTGACGTCCAGCTCGACCCTCTCCGCCTGCAGCGACCGCTCCAGCGTCTCCAGTTCACCGTGGCGGTCATCGAGCTTGGCGTCCCGGTCCTTGACGGCAGCCTCCCGAGCCTTCGTCTCCTTCTCTTTCTCCTGGCGATCGTGGACCTCCTTGGCGAGCTCATCACGCAGGCCTTGCAGCTCGACCTCCAGCTCCTTGCAGCGAGCCTTGGCAGCCGCAGCGTCGCCCAGGGCAGCGTCGCAGGCGGCCTTGGCTTGGTTGGCAGCCTGTTTCTCCCCATCGGAGGTTGCCACGGTCTGGTTCAGCGCTGCTCGGACAGAGGCAGCAGAACAGGCCCAGCCAGAAGCTAGCTCCAGGCGCCCGGCCGCTAAGCGAGGGTCCACGCTCAAAAGATCCTCCCGCAGTTGGCTCAGTTCGCTGGCGACCTGGTCCAGGACGGCGGCAGAGGAAGCAGAAGAAGCGGGAACCGGCGGAGCAGGTGAAGAAGACGGTGGCGTGCTCACGGCTTGGCAGGAAGGAACCACCTGGGCCTTGGTCGCCCCGGCTGCAGCATCGAGCGCAGTCGACTCCAGGGTCAGCGGGGCCACGGGGGCTGACTCCGCGCCAGGGCGTCCTAGACGGCCTCGCGAGGACGATCGGACCAGGGAGGCATGAGTCGCGCCATCTTCCTCCCCAGCGCACGAAGGCACCGCCTCGGTAGATGGACTCGCCCCAACCGAAGCCGAAGAAGCCCCTCTCAACCTCTTTGCCGCAGGCGCCGACCTGATAAGAGAATATGGACGTCAAGCCTCGGCGGCAGAAACCAAGCAAAGTGGGAATCAAGCACTTACTGGTCGTCGCTCGTGGATTCAAGCAAATTCCGGCCGAACTTGAAGCCCGAGAGTCTGCAGCTTGGGTCAGCCTCGGGAGGCCCGGAAGCAGAAGCCACGTCGGGAGGGCTGGGGCTGGCTTCAGACCGCCCAGGGATCGGAGCGGACCCTGGGGGAACCAGCCCCGACCTGCCCTTCCTTGTGACCAAGGGAGAGTCCTCCCCTCCTCGCCCGGCGCCGGCACCATCGTCATCCGGCATGGAGCGGAGGGCCCGAGACCTGAGCCGAGGGAAGGACTCCCCCGACTCCTCGCCATTCGCCTCGAAGACGGACTCTTCCTCCTCTGCCTCTTCTTCCTCCTCACTCTCGCTGGAGCTGCCGGAGGACACGTCCACCATCGCCAGCGCCGCAAGATCCTCGGGAGCTACCGCGGGCACCAGCCCCTCACCGTTGAAGGTGGGAATGGTGTTCACCACCTGCTCCCAGTTGTCGCGAAGGAACAGGGGGACGGGGGCGCCCACCGGCTTCACCACGTCTCCCCCAACCAAGGAATGGAGGGCCGCGACCAGACTCTCATCAGTCAGGGCCTCCGAGCTCAGGCGCAAGGCGGCGCCCGCTTCCCCAAGCCTCCACCACAGGAGCGAGTGCTCCTGGAGTGGAGCCACCCGGTGCTCCAGGAACTCCCTCAGGAGTGAGGCCCCGATCAGCTTCGCCGCCCCCAAGTTGCTTGGCCTCAGGTCCACGTCCATCCTCTTTAGCACCGCCTTCACACGGGGGTCGACGAGCTCCGCGTGGGACCACGCCTCGACGGCCTTGGGCTGCCCCATAGGCAGCACCAGACGGGGGTGGAGACGCCCGACATCCACCATGACCCACTTGCTCCGGAAGCCTTCGATCCTCTTCCCAGGCTTCGAGATAGCATTGGAATTGGAGTACGCGATAAAGCTCGCACACGCGGAGGCATGGACACCAGAAACCCGGAGAGAAAAATAGTGACGCAACAAGGCCACTAAGGGCTTTACCCCGACATGAGCCTCACAGTAGTAAGCAAAAATCGGCGGGAGAAGAACAGAGTTGGGGTGGAGATGCAGAGCCTGCAAGTTGTACTGGTGGAGAACAACAAAGAAGAACTCAGAGAAAGGAGGCACCAGACCGGTGACAATGGCGCTCACAAAGAGCGGATAGAAGGTGCTCCCCTTGACTTCAGGCTGGTTGGAGCCGGCCTTGAGCAAAGTCGCCCCCTTGCTGCCATGCGCCACTGTCATCAGGCGCGTAAGGGTGAGGTTCTTCTCCGATAGGTTCAGGGAATCCAGGGCCGGCGAGTACCATGCCTCGGTCGAGGACTTGCGAGGCGCCATGGCCTGCCGGATGAGAAGGATTGAGACAGATCTGGAGGATTTCGGAAGCAAGAAGGAGGAGAGCGAGAAAGGGGATCTGGAGCGAGGCAAAGGCGAACAAAGCAAGTAAGTCTGGCCCGGGCACCTCTTTTCTTAGATGGACAGTTGCCAAGGCGTCGTGGGGAAGCGCAGACGCCCACGTCCAATCAATCACCACGTGGCGCCCAAGGCCGCAGGCTGTTAGGGCCCGCGACGCTACGTGCTTGCCCCTTCGCTTTCCTGCTAGGCCAAGCCAGGGCGCGCCTTGGGCCCGGGGGCTACTATCGGCATTCTGGGAACGGGGGTCCCCAGACATGCCTGCCTGTAGCGTGGCTCGAGTGGGGGCCCAGCGCGGCCCATCTTCACCAGCTCAAGCTCAAGACCCTCGTGAGGGGCCAAGCCTCGCGGGGCGGATGACAGGAAGCTTCCTCAGAGGCAGCCTCGTCAGTCAGGCTCGCGAGGAGGCGGAGAGATCAAGGCAGGGGGTACCTCGCGAAGAGCCCGTGACGCAAGCCATGACGATCGAGACCAAGCGGGCGCCAGGCGGGCGCCGGCCTGTGCAGTGTCCTTATTTCCTGTTTGGTGCAAAGGGGGCAAGCACAGGCCAAGGCATCGGGCAAAGGTTGCCATTCCGGTGCAACGAGACCAAGACCAGCAGAGCGGCAGGACGGAGGTCACCGTGGAGCCCAAGACGGCGTCATCAGCAGTGCTTTTGGCAGCCGAAGACCACCTTTGGTCAGGATAACTTGTACTATATGTTCCCCTTCAAAATGGCCAATTGTTGGCGCCCTTCCTGCTCATTATTTGGGGAGAGGCCCAGGGCCTCTATAAATAGAGCTAGCCACCACACAAGGGAGAAGACATCGAGAGATCTGGTAGAACCCTAGAAAAGGGGAGGAGAGATCTGGTAGAACCCTAGCAGAGAGAAAGAGAGGCGACTGAACTCACCCTAGCAGTTCATCGCACCAGCTCAACAACACCTCTCGCGAGGTTGTTCTTCCTTTTACTGTTCATCATCAGCCCCCTGAGGCAATCCACCACACCACACACTAGAGTAGGGTATTACACCACAACGGTGGCCCAAACCAGTATAAACCTTGTGTCCCTTGTGTTGTTTGTTGTTTCCAGCTTAGATCACGCGAGGAGATTGGACATAGATCGGTAGGGGAGAGATCTCCGCACGCACCCCAGTGTTCGAACCTCAAGGGTCTGCCGGAACCCGAAATCCGACAGAAGCTGCTTATATATTGCGCATCAAGATCTATGGAGATAGATCAAGACACTTGATAGGACTTTCACAAAGCACATACCTTGATAAAGTTTTGAAGAAGTTCATAATGGATCAGGCAAAGAAAGGGTTTTTGCCTGTGTTACAATGTGTGAAGTTGAGTCAGACTCAATGCCCGACCACTGCAGAAGATAGAGAGAAAATGAAAGGTGTTCCCTATGCTCCAGCCATAGGCTCTATCATGTATGCAATGCTATGTACCAGACCTGATGTGTGCCTTGCTATAAGTTTAGCAGGGAGGTACCAAAGTAATCCAGGAGTGGATCACTGGACAACGGTCAAGAACATCCTGAAATACCTGAAAAGGACTAAGGATGTGTTTCTTGTATATGGAGGTGACAAAGAGCTCGTCGTAAACGGTTACGTCGATGCAAGCTTTGACACTGGTCCGGATGACTCTAAGTCACAAACCAGATACGTGTTTTTATTAAATGGTGGAGCTGTCAGTTGGTGCAGTTCCAAGCAGAGCATCATGGCGCAATCTACGTGTGAAGCGGAATACATAGCTGCTTCAGAAACAACAAATGAAGGAGTCTGGATGAAGGAGTTCATATCCAATCTAGGTGTCATACCTAGTGCATCGGGTCCAATGAAAATCTTTTGTGACAATACTGGTGCAACTGCCTTAGCAAAGGAATCCAGATTTCACAAGAGAACCAAGCACATCAAGAGACGCTGCAATTCCATCCGCGATTAAGTCAAGGAGGGAGACATAGAAATTTGCAAGATACATACGGATCTGAATGTTGCAGACCCGTTGACTAAGCCTCTCTCACGACCAAAACATGATCAGCACCAAGACTCCATGGGTGCTAGAATCATTACAATGTAATCTAGATTATTGACTAGTGCAAGTGGGAGGCTGAAGGAAATATGCCCTAGAGGCAATAATAAAGTTGTTATTTATATTTCCTTATATCATGATAAATGTTTATTAGTCATGCTAGAATTGTATTAAACGGAAACTTAGTACATGTGTGAATACATAGACAAACATAATGTCACTAGTTTGCCTCTACTTGACTAGCTCATTGAATCCTAAACCATAGATATGAGTTGTCATTTGATTAACGGGATCACATCATTAGAGAATGATGTGATTGACTTGAACCATCCATTAGCTTAGTACGATATCGTTTAGTTTGTTGCTATTTCTTTATCCATAACTATACATGTTCCTATGACTATGAGATCATGCAACTCCCGAATACCGGAGGAACACTTTGTGTGCTACCAAACGTCACAACGTAATTGGGTGATTATAAAGGTGCTCTACAGGTGTCTCCTATGGTGTTTGTTGAGTTGGCATGGATCAAGATTAGGATTTGTCACTCCGGTTGTCGAAGAGGTATCTCTGGGCCCTCTCGGTAATGTACATCACAATAAGCCTTGCAAGCAATGTAGCTAATGAGATAGTTACGGGATGTAGCATTACGGAATGAGTAAAGAGACTTGCCAGTAATGAGATTGAACTAGGTATTGAGATACCGACGATCGAATCTCGGGAAAAAGTAACATACCGATGACAAAGGGAACAACGTATACCGTTATGCGGTTTGACCTATAAAGATCTGCGTAGAATATGTAGGATCCAATATGAGAATCCAAGTTCCGCTATTGGTTATTGACCGGAGACATGTCTCGGTCATGTCTAAATAGTTCTCGAACCCGTAGGGTCCGCACGCTTAACGTTTGGTGACGATCAGCATTACGAGTTTATGTGTTTTGATGTACCGAAGGTAGTTCGGAGTCCCGGATTTGATCACGGACATGACGAGGAGTCTCGAAATTGTCAAGACATAAAGATCGATATATTGGAAGCCTATGTTTGGACATCGGAATGGTTCTGGATGAGTTCGGGCATTTTCCGGAGTACCGTGAGGTTACCGGAACCCCCCAGGGAGTATATGGGCCTTATTGGGCCTTAGTGGAAAAGAGGAGAGGGAAGAAAAAGGTGGGAGGCGCGCCCCCTAGCCCAATCCGAATTGGGAGCCCCCCTTTCCTTTCTCCTCTCCTCCCCTTCCTTCTCTCCTACTCCTACTACATGGAACGGGGGAATCCTACTCCCGGTGGGAGTAGGACTCCCCTAGGGCGTGCCATAGAGAGGGTCGGCCCCTCCCCTCCTCCACTCCTTTATATATGTGGGAGGGGGCACCCCATAGACACACAAGTTGATCATTGATCTTTAGCCGTGTGCGGTGCCCCCCTCCACCATAATCCACCTCGGTAATATCGTAGTGGTGCTTAGGCGAAGCCCTATTCCGGTAGCAACATCATCACCGTCATCACACCGCCGTGCTGACGAAGCTCTCCCTCGAAGCTCTACTGGATCATGAGTTCGCGGGACGTCACCAAGCCGAACATGTGCAGATTGCGGAGGTGTTGTACCTTCGGTGCTAGATCGGTAGATCGTGAAGGCGTACGACTACATCAACCGCGTTGTCATAACGCTTCCGCTTACGGTCTACGAGGGTACCTAGACGATACTCTCCCCTCTCGTTGCTATGCATCACCATGATCTTGTGTGCGGGTAGGATTTTTTTTGAAATTACTGCGTTCCCCAACACAAAGCACGTCGGTAGAACCGGTCTCATGAACATGGTCATCTAAGGTTGGTCCAGGCTACTTCATCCAGCAATACCGCCGAATCAAAGTAAGACGTTGGTGGTAAGCAGTATGACTATTGTCACCCACAACTCTTTGTGTTCTACTCGTGCATATCATCTACGCATAGACCTGGCTCGGATGCCACTATTGGGGAATGTAGCATGCAATTTCAAAAATTTCCTACGATCATGCAAGATCTATCTAGTAGATGCATAGCAATGAGACGGGGAGGGTGTGTCTACGTACCCTCTAGACCGAAATTGGAAGCGTTAGGTTAACGCGGTTGATGCAGTCGAACGTTTTCACGATCCAACCGATCCAAGTACTGAACGTACTGCACCTCCGTGTTCAGCACACGTTTAGCTCGATGACGTCCCTCGAGCTCTTGATCCAGTAGAGGGTCGAGGGAGAGTTCCAACATCACGATGGTGTGTTGACGATGATGGTGATGTGATCTGCGCAGGGCTTCGCCTAAGCACTACGACGCTATGATTGGAGGAATAAACTGTGGAGGGGGGCACCGCACACAGCTAAGAGAAATCTTCGTGTGTCTTTGGGGTGCCCCCTGCCCATGTATATAAAGGAGGGGGGAGAGAGGTCGGCGGCCAGGAGGGCCGTGCCATGGGGGGAATCCTACTTGGACTCCTAGTCCAAGTATGATTCGCCCCCCTTTCCTTTCTCCACCGGAGGGAATAGGAAGGAGAGGGAGAGGGAAAGGGAAGGGGGGCGCCGCCCCCTCCTCCTTGTCCTATTCGGAATCCCTAGGAGGGGGGCGCGCGGCCACCCCCCGCGGGCTTCCCTCTCTCTCCCTTAGGCCCATGTTGGTCCAACACTTCCCCGGGGGGTTCCGGTAACCCCTCGGTACTCCGAAAAATACCCGAATCATTCGAAACAATTCCGATGTCCGAATATAACCTTCCAATATATGAATCTTTACCTCTCGACCATTTTGACACTCCTCTTTATGTCTGTGATCTCATCCAAGACTCCAAACAAACTTCGGTCACCAAAACACATAACTCGTAATACAAATCGTCATCGAACGTTAAGCGTGCGGACCCTACGGGTTCGAGAACTATGTAGACATGACCGAGACACATCTCCAGTCAATAACCAATAGCGGAACATGGATGCTCATATTGGCTCCTACATATTCTATGAAGATCTTTATCGGTCAAACCGCATAACAACATACGTCATTCCCTTTGTCATCGGTATGTTACTTGCCCAAGATTCGATCGTTGGTATCATCATACCTAGTTCAATCTCGTTACCGGCAAGTATCTTTACTCGTTCCATAGTGCATCATCCCGTAACTAAATCATTAGTCACATTGCTTGCAAGGCTTATCGTGATGTGCATTACCGAGAGGGCCTAGAGGTACCTCTCCGATACACGGAGTGACAAATCCTAATCTTGATCTATGCCAACTGAACAAACACCTTTGGAGACACCTGTAGAGCATCTTTATAATCACCCAGTTACGTTGTGACATTTGATAGCACACAAGGTGTTCCTCTGGTATTCGGGGGTTGCACAATGTCATAGTCAGAGGAATATGTATAAGTCGTGAAGAAATCAATAGCAATAAAACTAAACGATCATAATGCTAAGCTAACGGATGGGTCTTGTCCATCACATCATTCTCTAATGATGTGATCCCGTTCATCAAATGACAACTCATGTCTATGGTCAGGAAACTTAACCATCTTTGATTAACGAGCTAGTCAAGTAGAGGCATACTAGGGACACTCTGTTTGTCTATGTATTCACACATGTATTAAGTTTCCGGTTAATACAATTCTAGCATGAATAATAAACATTTTATAAGGAAATATAAATATCAACTTTATTATTGCCTCTAGGGCATATTTCCTTCACCATCTAGGCGCCCTTTCCATTGGTTGCACCGCCCTTCCTTGCTTGCATGGGATGTTGCTGATGATCTCAAAGTCTACCAAATACTGCAAGATAAACCCGTGGATGGCCTCCGAACTCTGGAAATAACCTCATGAATCGCTTGTTGCTGATCACCCACAAAGTGATGAGAAATTTTGTAAAGTCCTTATGTGATACCATCTCGAGCATGTGCAACAGCCACTCCTTTACATCAGGGCACCTAGTTGTGCCCATATGCTCTATGAGTGACTTGTCGAGCAACACCAACACACATCTCGCCATGCCGTGGTCTAGCAAGGAATGCCGCCATGTATCATTCTTTGCACAACAAAGCTCACAATCACAACCCGATGGCATGAATCTCTGAGCGAGACGCTAAGAAAATACCCTCACTTGGGATGGAACCTTGGTGATGCGGAGCATCCTATGGACATCACCATGTCAAGAGTCCATTTGGCAAGTGACATGTGCGACATATATTTCACATACATAAAGGTGAATCATCTCCTTTACATGGGCTCACTTGACCCCTTCGAGGATGGTATACTACTTGACACTTCTTCTATGGGTATGCATAGGTGTTGTCTAAGCTTCACAGATGTCAAGTAGGAGTGTAAGCGCCAAGGAACAACTACACCATATGCAAGGGAAGCATGGAAGTGGCGACGGGAGAAGACGATGTTGCTGAATCTACAACGGATGGATATCCGGGCTAGAGGCCTGACATCCGGCGCCTGCACAGCCTCACAGGAGCTTCACCAACAGATGACCAAAGGCATCAGCGGCCGGACATCCGGCACTAGCTCGGACATCCGGCGCCTCACCAACGCCCGGACATCCGGCCTACCCCCGGAAATCCAGTAGAAGGACACCCGAGCACAACAAAAGAATGACCACCTCCAGGCCGGACATCCGCCCAGTGCCCCGGACGTCCGGCCTCTTGGAACGGCCGGACATACAGCCTCTAGCCCAGACAATCCGCGCCTGCTTGCGCGCAGAGTCGGGCCAAAGGCCCATGTACCTCTCTCCCGTCCCCACTTCGTGTCTTGTTCTATAAATAGACCACCTCCACCTCCATTCTAGGATAGCTAAGATTAGAACTACACATTGGAGCTTAGCTCATGTACCTCCCCTCATGGTATTCCTCTTGAGAGAGAAGACTCCATTGGAGTGCAAGGCCTCCATATGGAGAAGATCCCTAGTGGATGCAAGACCTCTACATGTGGAGAAGGATCTATCTAGACCATCAATAACTCATCCCCGCTTGGATTTGCGATGAACTCTACCTTGTATAGTATTCCCTTTGATTGTTCATGCATGTATCTTGTGGATCTTACGTGTTTGTTAGTCTAGTGGATGTGTGATTGGACTTGTTCTTGAGTGTTTCGCTTGTGATATCTCCGTGTTCTTCCATGTGTTCTTCATGGAACCTGATGGAAATATGCCCTAGAGGCAATAATAAAATGGTTATTATTATATTTCCTAAATCATGATAAAGGTTTATTATTCATGCTAGAATTGTATTGACCAGAAACTTAAATACATGTGTGGATACATAAACAAATATCGTGTCCCTAGTGAGCCTCTACTAGACTAGCTCGTTGATCAAAGATGGTTAAGGTCTCCTAACCATAGACATGAGTTGTCATTTGATAACGGGATCACATCATTAGGAGAATGATGTGATGGACAAGACCCAACTGTTAGCATAACATATGATCGTTCAATTTTATTGCTACTGCTTTCTTAATGTCAAATACATATTTCTTCAACCATGAGATCATACAACTCCCGGATACCAGAGGAATACCTTGTGTGCTATCAACCGTCACAACGTAACTGGGTGATCATAAAGATGCTCTACAGGTATCTCCGAAGGTGTCTGTTGAGTTCGCGTGAATAGAGATTGGGATTTGTCACTCCGTGTGACGGGGAGGTATCTCTAGGCCCTCTCTGTAATACACATCATAAGAAGCTTGCAAGCAAAGTGACTAAGGAGTTAGTTACGAGATGATGTATTAAGAAACGAGTAAAGAGACTTGCTGGTAACGAGATTTAACTAGGTATGGAGATACCGACGACCGAATCTCGGGCAAGTAACATACTGACAGAGAAAGGGAATTATGTATGTTGTCATAACTGTTCGATCGATAAAGATCTTCGTAGAATATGTAGGAACCAACATGGGCATCCAGGTTCCGCTATTGGTTATTGACCGGGGAGGTGTCTTGATCATGTCTACATAGTTCTCGAACCCGTAGGGTCCGCACGCTTAACGTTCGTTGATGATATAGTGTTACATGAGTTATGTGATTTGGTGACCGAATGTTGTTCAGAGTCCCAAATGAGATCACAGACATGACGAGGAGCTCCAGAATGGTCTAGAGGTAAAGATTGATATATAGAACGATAATGTTTGGACACCGGAAGAGTTTTAGGGGTACCGGGTATTCATCGGATCACCGGAAGGGGTTCCGGGAAGCCCTGGGAAGCTATATGGGTTTAATGGGCCAAAGAGGGGAACACACCAGCCCACAAGGGGCTGGTGCGCCCCTCTCACAGGCCATCGGCCCTAGGGTGAAGGAAAGTGGGAGGTTGGCCCCTCCTGCCTTTCCCTCCTCATGAGAGAAAGGAAAGGGGGGCGCCACCTCCCCCTACCTTCCTCCCGTGCACAAATAAGGAAAAGGGGGCACGGCTAGGTCAGGAACTGATGCGGCTTGAACTACATCGGTATTTCCCCAAAGAGGAAGGAATGATGCAGCACAGCTACAGTAGGTATTCCCCTTAGTGATGAGACCAAGGTTATCGAACCAGTAGGAGAACCACACAACACTATGTAACAATACCTGCACACAAAGAACAAATACTTGCAACCCGGCGTAAAAGAGGGGTTGTCAATCCCTCCCGGGTAAAAAGATAGATAAAATTGCAGTAGATTGGATAAATAGATCTCACGGGAATGCGAGATAAAATAAATAACAAAATATTGCAGCAAGGTATTTTGGGTTTTTTGGATTAATAGATCTAGAAATAAAAGCAAATAAAAATAGATCTTGAAGGAAAATATGATAAAGAAGAGACCCGGGGGCTGTAGTTTTCACTAGTGGCTTCTCCCGAGAAAAATAGCTTACGGCGGGTAAACAAATTACTGTTGGGCAATTGATAGAACTTCTAATAATTATGACGATATCCAGGCAATGATCATTATATAAGCATCACGTCCAAGATTAGTAGACCGACTCATGCCTGCATCTACTACTATTACTCCACAGATAGACCGCTATCCAACATGCATCTAGTGTATTAAGTTCATGGAAAAATGAAGTAATGCAATAAGAACGTTGACATGATGTAGACAATATCTATTCATATAGGAATAGACCCCATCTTGTTATCCTTAATAGCAACGATACATACATGTCATGCCCCCTTCTGTCACTGGGACTGAGCACCGTAAGATCGAACCCATCACAAAGCACCTCTTCCCATGGCAAGAAAAGATTCGAAGAAGAAATACGAGGCCTACCTAAACCAAAGATTCAAAGAAGAAATACGAGGCTATAAGAAATCATGCATATAAGAGATCAAAACTCAAATAACTTTCATGGATAAAATAGATCTGATCATAAACTCAAAGTTCATCGGATCCCAACAAACACACAGCAAAAAGAGTTACATCAAATAGATCTCCAAGAGACCATTGTATTGAGAATCAAAAGAGAGAGGAATCCATCTAGCTACTAACTACGGACCCGTAGGTCTACAATGACCTGCTCACGCATCATCGAAGAGTCACCAATGAGGATGATGAACCCCACCATGATGGTGTCTAGATTGGATCTGTGGTTTTTGGAACTTGCGGCGCCTGGAATTGTGTTTCGTCGACTCCCCTAGGGTTTTTGAATTTCGGGGGTATTTATAGAGCAAAGAGTTAGTGTGGGAGGCGGCTGAGGTGGGCACAACCCACCAGGGCGTGCCTGGGCCCCCAGGCATGCCCAAGTGGGTTGTGGTCCCCTTGGAGCCCCCTCTGGTACTTCCTTGGCCCATCGTGTGTCTTCTGGTCCAAAATATACTCCAAAAGTTTCGTTGCGTTTGGACTCCGTTTGGTATTGATTTTCCGCGAAGTAAAAAACAAGCAATAAGTTTCAGGATTTTTGGAGTTACAGAAGTATTCGAGAGTTACGGATTACTACAGATTGTTCTGTTTTTGACAGATTCTGTTTTTGATGCATAGTTTGCTTGTTTTCTAGTTTCTATGGCTTATATTGCTTAATATAAATTGTATAAATGGTATGGTACAGTAGGCATCATGTGAGAAAAATTATGAATCTTGTCTTGACAGTACCTAAGTGGTGATTTGCTTTCTTATACTAACAGAGCTTATGAGTTTCCTGTTAAGTTTTGTGTTGTGAAGTTTTCAAGTTTTGGGTAAAGATTCGATGGACTATGGAATAAGGAGTGGCAAGAGCCTAAGCTTGGGGATTCCCAAGGCATCCCAAGGTAATATTCAAGGACAACCAAGAGCCTAAGCTTGGGGATGCCCCGGAAGGCATCCCCTCTTTCGTCTTCGTTCATCGGTAACCTTACTTGGAGCTATATTTTTATTCACCACATGATATGTGTTTTTCTTGGTGTCGATGTCAAAACCGGTGGATCTCAGGTAGGGGGTCCCGAACTGTGCGTCTGAGGTTGATGGTAACAGGAGACAGGGAACACAATGTTTACCCAGGTTCAGGCCCTCTCGATGGATGTAAAACCCTACGTCCTGCTAGATTAATATTGATGAGTATGGGGGTTACAAGAGTTGATCTACCACAAGATCGTAATGGCTAAAAACCTAGAAGCCTAGCCTATCTGATTATGATTATCCTTACAGACTAAACCCTCCAGTTTATATAGACACCGGAGGGGACTAGGGTTATACAAAGTCGGTTACATAGAAAGGAAAAAGTATATCTGGCCGCCTAGCTTGCCATCCACGCAAAGAAGAGTCCTATCCGGACACGGGAGAAAGTCTTCCATCTTGTATCTTCACGGTCCAATAGTCCGGCCCATGCCCAACAGACCGGACGCCCGTGGACCCCTTAGTCCAGGACTCCCTTAGTAGCCCCTGAACCAGGCTTCAATGACAAGGTGTCCGGCGTGCAGATTGTCTTCGGCATTGCAAGGCGGGTTCCTCCTCCGAATACTCCGACATAGTCTTCGAACACCAAGATCGTGTCTGGATCAACAAAACAAGTTCCGCACACCACTGCAAAGAATACAATATTTCACGAGTCCAATCTGCTGACAACCTTTTGCATTGTAACATTACATCACCTTCCAGTCATTATTCCGAACCGTTTTTCGGCCTGCCGCTCCATATTTCAAAACGCTGCTTTATTGGCACGTCTTGTCAAAGCAGAGATCATGTCCCCTTATTGCGGGATTCTCATCAATACGGGCAGGGTAATCCAACTGCGCTGTTTGCACGGCCCTTGGGAACAGGAGAGTTTCAAGGCAAGTGGGGAGGCGCTTAATATTCACTGCCTTTATAAGGAGATAAGGATTCCCCTCTTTCACCCACGCCTTCTCTCCTTCCGTCTACCCACTCTTGAGCTTCAGCGCCCAAGTTCTCATCTTTCCTCCCCCAAGAAAGCACTCCAACCATGTCCGGAGCGCAGGGCAAGTGGATGGCCTCCACCGTCAAGGAGAAGGACATCACCCAACTTCGGGAGGCCAGATATTTGTCCAGGGAGATCGCCTATTGGCTTTCTGTTAAGGGACAGATCATCCCCACCCCGGAGCCCCATGAGAGGGTCGTGTTCATCCCTCATTTCATCCGTGGGCTGGGATTTCCTCTTCACCCATTCGTTCACGGACTCATGTTCTACTATGGGCTGGACTTCCACGATCTGGCCCCCAATTCCTTCCTCACCATCCCGGCGTTTATCGTCGTGTGTGAGGCCTTCCTCCGCATCCCTCCCCACTTCGGACTATGGTTGAAGACTTTTAATGTGAAGCCGAAGGTGGTGGGCGGCGAACACGCAGAATGTGGAGGCGCCATGTTGAGCAAAATGTCCAACATCCCGTGGCCCAAAGGCACCTTCGTGGAGACTGTCAAGGGGTGGCAGAAGCTGTGGTTTTATGTCACTGAGCCCTACAACGCTACCTGGGCCGCGGCTCCCGAATTCAAGTTTGAGGTCCCAATGCAGCTTACCTCCTAGCAGGAGAAGGGCCTGGATTTGTCTTCGTCGGGTGACTTGACTGCGCTTGAGACGCGCATCGGGAGCATGATGGACTAGAATGTCAAACTCGTCGATGTGATTCAGGTGATGCTAATTCGCCGGATCCTTACATGCCAGAACCGGGCTTGCCATCTATGGGAGTTCAATCCGGCCAAGCACAAGACCCTGCGACACTTCTTCGGAACTACGCACGAGGAGATCTGGAAGGTGATAACCCACAAGTATAGGGGATCGCAATAGTTTTCGAGGGTAGAGTATTCAACCCAAATTTATTGATTTGACACAAGGGGAGCTAAAGAATATTCTCAAGTATTAGCAGTTGAATTGTCAATTCAACCACACCTGGAAACTTAATATCTACAGCAAGGTATTTAGTAGCAAAGTAGTATGATAGTAGTGGTAACGATAGCAAAAGTGATATTTTTGGGTTTTGTAGTGATTGTAACAGTAGCAAAGGAAAAGTAAATAAGCAAAGAACAATATATGAAAAGCTCGTAGGCATTGGATAGGTGATGGAGAATTATGCCAGATGCGATCGATCATGTAACACTCACAACATAGGGTGACACAGAACTAGCTCCAGTTGATCAATGTAATGTAGGCATGTATTCCGAATATAGTCATACGTGCTTATGGAAAAGAACTTGCATGACATCTTTTGTCCTACCCTCCCGTGGCAGCGGGGTCCTATTAGAAACTAAGGGATATCAAGGCCTCCTTTTAATAGAGTACCGGACCAAAGCATTAAAACATAGTGAATACATGAACTCCTCAAACTACGGTCATCACTGATAAGTATCCCGATTATTGTCACTTCGGGGTTAAGGGATCATAACACATAATAGGTGACTATAGACTTGCAAGATAGGATCAAGAACTCTCATATATTGATGAAAACATAATAGGTTCAGATCTGAAATCATGGCACTCGGGCCCTAGTGACAAGTATTAAGCATAGCAAAGTCATAGCAACATCAATCTCAAAACATATACTAGGGATCAAACCCTAACAAAACTAACTTGATTACATGATAAATCTCATCAAACCCATCACCGTACAGCAAGCCTACGATGGAATTACTCACGCACATCGGTGAGCATCATGAAATTGGTGATGGAGGAAGGTTGATGATGGCGATGGCGACGGATTCCCCTCTCCGGAGCCCCGAATGGACTCCAGATCAACCCTCCTGAGAGAGTTTAGGGATTGGCGGCGGATCCGTATCGTAAAACTCGATGAATCCTTCTCTCTGATTTTTTTCTCCTCGAAAGTGAATATATGGAGTCAAGGTTGAGGTCGGTGGAGCATCAGGGGGGCCACGAGGTAGGGGGTGCGCCCAGGGGGGTAGGGCGCGCCCCCACCCTCGTGGACAGGGTGTGGGCCCCTGACGTGGATCTTTCTTCTAGTATTTTTTATATATTCCAAAATAATTCTCTGTTGATTTTCAAGTCATTCCGATAACTTTATCTCTACACAAAAATAAGACCATGGCAATTCTGCTGAAAACATCGTCAGGCCGGGTTAGTTCCATTCAAATCATGCAAGTTAGAGTCCAAAACAAGGGCAAAAGTGTTTGGAAAAGTAGATACGACGGAGACATATCAGAAGGTGCTCTTCAAGGCCAACGAGACGTGGTCGGAGACAACCGAGGACTGCGGACACGATCTGGCCCATCCCGCCAGTTCGGTAAATATTTCATGCTTCAAGGTGTATCTCTTTCTAGCTTGCTCAAGGAGGTTGTCCCAACGTCCCTATTTTGCCTTTTCAGGGTTGGACGAAGAAGGCGGAGCGGATTCGGTGTTCGGCTCTGCTGCCAGAGGAACCAGGCATCCCACTTTTGATGAAGATGTTGGTTCCGATGCCCTGCATGGCGCCGGAGAAGAAGGCCAAAAAGAAGGCCAAGGGGACCAGAGGAGGCCTCCATCCTAAGGGTACTTTGAATGCGGCGTCCGAAGATGCCGAAACTCACTCCGTCGCCAAAGACGACGAGGAGGAGGAAGGGGAGGAAGAAAGCAACTTCCCCCTCCCCGAGGTGGGGGGGGGGGAAGAAGAGGGCGGCCTCCACAGATCTGGAGGCGGAGGCGTCCAAGAAGGGAAAGGCTTCCCTCGCGGATAGCTCTGCGTTGGACGTCGATAGCAGCCCAGAACGGCACCCTCGGATCAAGTCCCTGGCCGGATCGTGAGTATCCGAAGACCCTGAAGTATTCATACATCCTCCTTTTTAACCTCATAATTCTAACATGCTGAATCATGCATTTTTAGTCCGGCTCGCTCCACCCTCGAGCGATCCTCATCTACGGGGAACTCACTGGATCCGAAGGTGATGGACAGCGGGTCCCTTCCAATAGCCTCTTCTCCCAAGGCTATGGACGATGCCGAGGTGTTGTCCCGAAGGACCCCCGGCCAGGGAGAGACATAGAAGGTCGTTAAGACGATGCCAGAGGGCGAGACCTCGACCGCCGAACACATGGGGGAGCAGATCCCCATGGAGACCGGCAATGGGGGCTATGTCCAATTCGGCCCCCAGCCGAATACGGACTCGAAGACCTATACGGCTCCGGAATCTGGCCAGCAGCCTCCTTCATCAGAAGGAGGTGTGCCCCTTCCGCCAGTGACCTCTATCCAACCAGAGGTGCCGGATACTCTACGGGAGCGCTGTGAAGCGCTTCCATCATTCAGGAACACTGTACCCTTATGGGTGCGGTGATTGAGAAGATTCAGTCTGCGAAAAGCGGACTAGACGAAGCCTGCGTGAGCCTTCTAACAAGCTTTGAGGTAAGCACTGCATTTATGTGAAAAGAAAGTTACAGTATAGACAGTAGCCCCTGAGACTCTGTCCGGTGTTCGGAAAGAAAAACCGAAACAAAGGATCAAATAGTTTGTCACAGGAGACTAATTTTTATATGTCTTTGTGAATAAGCAGGCGTCGCTGCTAGCCGCGACTTCTCATGCTGCCGAAGTCTCCGAACTAAAGCAGAGGCTGGAACAGACCGAGGAAGAGCTCGGTCATGCGAGAAGGCAGCTTGCGGACAAGCAGGGTGTGTAATGAACTATTCAAATATAGCAAGATATGAATTGCTTGCGTTGATCATGTGATAGTTTGTAGGGGAGACGTCCGAGGTGGAAACCCTCAAAGTAGCGTTGGCTGAAGCCCAGAAGAGGGCGGCAGACGAGCAGGCCACTGATACGTCTCCAACGTATCTATAATGTTTGATTGCTCCATGCTATATTATCTTCTGTTTTGGACATTATTGGGCTTTATCATTCACTTTTATATAATTTTTGGGACTAACCTATTAACCGGAGGCCCGGCCCAGAATTGCTATTTTTTTGCCTATTTCAGAGTTTCGCAGAAAAAGAATATCAAACAGAGTCCAAACGGAATGAAACCTTCGGGAACGTGATTTTCGGAACAAACATGATCCAGGAGACTTGGATCCTACGTCAAGCAACCAACAGGGAAGCCACGAGGTAGGGGGCGCGCCTACCACCCAGGCGCGCCCTCCACACTCGTGGGCCCCCTGTTGCTCCACTGGCGTACCCCTTCCTCCTATATATACCTACGTACCCCCAAACGATCAGATACGGAGCCAAAACCCTAATTCCACCGTCGTAACTTTCTGCATCCATGAGATCCCATCTTGGGGCCTGTTTCGAAGCTACGCCGGAGGGGGCATCGATCACGGAGGGCTTCTACATCAACACCATAGCCTCTTAAATGATGTGTGAGTAGTTTACCTCAGACCTTCGGGTCCATAGTTATTAGCTAGATGGCTTCTTCTCTCTTTTTGGATCTCAATACAATGTCCCCCCCCCCTCTCTCATGGAGATCTATTCGATGTAATCTTCTTTTGCGGTGTGTTGGTTGAGACCAATGAATTGTGGGTTTATGATCAAGTTTATCTATGAACAATATTTGAATCTTCTCTGGATTCTTTTATGTATGATTGGTTATCTTTGCAAGTCTCTTTGAATTATCAGTTTGGTTTGGCCTACTAGATTGATCTTTCTTGCAATGGGAGAAGTGCTTAGCTTTGGGTTCAATCTTGCAGTGTCCTTTCCAGTGACAGTATGGGCAGCAAGGCACATATTGTATTGTTGCCATCGAGGGTAACAAGATGGGGTTTTTATCATTTTGCACGAATTTATCCCTCTACATCATGTCATCTTGCCTAAAGAGTTACTCTCTTCTTATGAACTTAATACTCTAGATGCATGCTGGATAGCGGTCGACATGTGGAGTAATAGTAGTAGATGCAGGCAAGAGTCGGTCTACTTGTCTCGGACGTGATGCCTATATACATGATCATACCTAGATATTCTCATAACTACGCTCAATTCTGTCAATTGCTCAACAGGTTGAGGCTGCTGCCGCCGTCCATGAGGACTCGTGTGAGATGAAATCCATCAATTATTGGGTCGAGGACCAGTGCGGCTTACCCGCCATGACGGATACTGGTCGGATGCGCCCTACAATCAAAAGTGATCGGGCATGACGACCATGGGTTGAATTTTGGGGTGACTGGCTCTATCGCATATATGTCCCTAAGCACGCGTTTGCGCTCCCTCTTGGGGATATGGGTGGCATATATCATGTTCACCGTTTTGATTTGAGGAGGAAACTTCTTTTGTCCCCCTGTGTTCGGTGGACGGGGCTCCTCGTCGTCGTTCTCGCTTTGCAACCCCTTCTCTTTGTCTTCAACATTTAACTTGCCGGCCTGTTTGAAGACACAACACCTCCTGTGGGTATGATTGGCCGCTTTATCAGGGGTGCCATGGATCTGACATGGGTGATCGAGTGTGCGGTCCAGGCTGGAAGGGCCCTGATTATTTCTTTTATATGGCTTCTTCCGCTGACTGGACTTGGAGCCACTGAATATGGCGTTAACTGTCGTGTCCTCGGTATTATCACCGTTGCCTCGACATCAATGTTTATTGCGTCGGGGCTTGTCATTGTTGTTTCTGGCTTTCGAAGTGCCAAGTTCGCTTGTATTGTTATTACTGCGGGCTAGCCAGCTATCTTCGCCTGTGCAAAAGTGGGTCATGAGTGCCGCGAGGGCTGCCATGGACTTCGGCTTTTCTTGGCCGAGGTGTTGAGCGAGCCATTCGTCTGGGATGCTGTGCTTGAAGGCCGCCAAGGCTTCGGCATTCGTACAGTCGACGATTTGGTTCTTTTTAGTTAGGAACCTAGTCCAGAGTTTCCTGGCTGACTCTCCGAGCTCTTGAATTATGTGACTTAAGTCATCGGCATCTGGAGGTCGAACATATGTACCCTGGAAGTTGTCAAGGAAGGCTTCTTCCTAGTCCTCCCAGCTGCCAATAGAGTTTTCAGGCAGGTTGTTCAGCAAGTGTCGGGCTAGCCCCTTAAGCTTTAGGGGCAGGTATTTGATGGCATGAAGATCATCGCCGCGCGCCATGTGAATATGGAGGATAAAGTCTTCGATCCATACTGTTGGACCTGTGGTTCCATCATATGATTTGATATTGACGGGTTTGAACCCTTCTGGGAATTCATGTTCCATTACTTCATCAGTGAAGCATAGGGGGGGTGTGGCGCCTCTATATTGGGTCAGGTCGTGACGTACTTTGGATGGAGTCCGTCTATGATTTTTGGCTCAAACATAAATGTACTTGTCGTGTTCGGCTCGAGAGCCGTCGTCGCACGTCGGGGCATGCCTCCGTGATACATAGATCGATCTGGCCGGACCTAGTTTATTCTTCAGACCCTGCCAGAGATCATATGTGTTTCTATGAGCAGCTTTGTCTCTATCTTTATGGTGAGGTGGTACGGGCTGGTGTTCAGCTTGGGTTGCCGCTTTGTCTCGACAACGTGTTGGTCGGTCAGCCGCATTGTGCGATGGTGGTATGGGCTCCAACGCCTCGTCATCGAATTGAGGTAGCAATTTGCGCTTCGGGTAGCTTTTGGTTGGGTGCTTAAGGCCGTATTCCTCGGCTGCCAGGACGTCAGTCCATCTATCGTTGAGCAGATCTTGATCAGCTTGAAGTTGTTGATGTTTCTTTTTCAGGCTCCTTGCGGTGGCTATTAGCTAGCGCTTGAAGCGCTCCTACTCGAGAGGTTCCTCAGGCATGATAAAATCCTCGGTGCCGAGGCTCGCCTCGTCCTCGGAGAGCGAAAGATAATTACGAGTCTTCGTGCATGGCCTGTTCATCAGGGCTAACTTGCCTGTCTTACCATTCAACTTGTTCGGAAGTCGCCTCAACGGGGTCTTCGTTGTCTTCGGCACCATCCGGAGTGTTATCTTCTCCTGTGTCGGTGTTGTTGTCTTTGCTGTGGCATGACCTAGAGCAGCGCCGCTGACGCTGGCACTTTGGTTGTATCTCAGGAGGTTTATCCTCAACTGGATCTTCCTTGTCATCGCCGCTATTCTCTTTTGGTGCATCCACCATGTATACGTCATATGAGGAAGTGGTCGTCCAGCATCCTGTAAACGGCGGGTTTTGGGCCTCCTCTTCTCCGGCATCGTCGTCCATACCCTCGATGTCGTCGGAGCCGTAATCGAGCATGTCAGTTAAATCTTCGACAATGGCTATTAAGTGGGCGGGGGTGGGAAGCAAAATTCGTCATCAGCCTCCAGTTCGAACCGGATATAATTCGGTCATGAGTTCCCCGCTAAGGAGAGTGTTTTTAATGAGTGTAGCACATCGCCTAAAGGCGAGTGCCGGAAGATGTCCGCGGAGCTGAATTCGACGATCGACACCCGGTCAAGCTCGTTGTGCATGGACACACATGCTTTGGAACCTGTGGTCGGCAACATGTCCGAGGTTCTGGCAACGCAGACCTCACTTAAGGTTGGGACCGTGTGCGGCTCCAATGCCTCTAAGTATGCGGCCTCCGTGGCGGGGTTGAGCCCCCCATCCTTGGATGGCGTGACCTGCTCCGGATCTAAAGCTGGAGCAGTTGCAGGTTCTATCTCCTGGGTGTAGTTCGATGACATATTTAAGCCATGTTCATCATGGTGACAGGGAGCGGCTACTGCCCCGGTCTCAAATCCGTCGAAGATCAAGTCTCCGCGGATGTCTGCGATGTAGTTCAAGCTTCCAAATCTGACCTGATGGCCAGGGGCGTAGCTATTGATCTACTCTAGACGGCCAAGCGAGTTGGCTCGCAGTACGAAGCCGCCGAACATGAAGATCTGTCTGGGGAGGAAGGTTTCTCCCTGGACAATGTTGCTATGGATGATTAACGGGGCCATCGAACCTCTTGGCGACGACACATTGGAACTCTTAATGAAAGCACCAATGTCGGTGTCAAAACCGGTGGATCTCGGGTAGGGGGGCCCGAACTTTGTGTCTAAGGTTGTGGGTTTATGATCAAGTTTATCTATGAACAATATTTGAATCTTCTCTGAATTCTTTTATTTATGATTGGTTATCTTTGCAAGTCTCTTCGAATTATCGGTTTGGTTTGGCCTACTAGATCGATCTTTCTTGCAATGGGAGAAGTGCTTAGCTTTGGGTTCAATCTTGCAGTGTCCTTTCCCAGTGACAGTAGGGGCAGCAAGGCACGCATTGTATTGTTGCCATTGAGGATAACAATATGGTTTTTTTATCATATTGCATGAATTTATCCCTCTACATCATGTCATCTTGCTTAAAGTGTTACTCTGTTCTTATGAACTTAATACTCTAGATGCATGCTGGATAGCGGTTGACATGTGGAGTAATAGTAGTAGATGCAGGCACGAGTTGGTCTACTTGTCTCGAACGTGATGCCTATATACATGATCATACCTAGATATTCTCATAGCTATGCTCAATTCTGTCAATTACTCAACAGTAATTTGTTCACCCACCGTAAAATACTTATGCTCTTGAGAGAAGCCACTAGTGAAACCTATGGCCCCCGGGTCTATCTTCCATCATATTAATCTTCCAACACTTAGTTATTTTCATTGCCTTTTATTTTAGTTTGCATCTTTATCATAAAAATACCAAAAATTATCTTATCATATGTATCAGATCTCACTCTCGTAAGTGACCGTGTAGGGATTGACAACCCCTTATCATGTTGGTTGCGAGGATTTATTTGTTTTGTGTAGGTGCGAGGGACTTGCGCGTAGCCTCCTACTGGATTGATACCTTGGTTCTCAAAAACTGAGGGAGATACTTATGCTACTTTGCTGCATCACCCTTTCCTCTTCAAGGGAAAATCAACGCAGTGCTCAAGAGGTAGCAGCCACCCGCGAAAAGCACGAGGCCAGTGTTGGCGAGGTCCAGCAGGAGCTGCAGGACGCCGTAAAGAAATGTGAGGCCTTGGAGCGCAAGAATGCGGACCAAGAGTCCGAACTTGCCCAGGCTCGTCGAAGTGCACAAGAGGCCCAGGTCGAAGCCCAGGGCGCCCTCCAGGAAATCCAGGAGGCCAAGAAAATTGCGGCGGGTAAGGCTTTTATTATGCAGAGCAAGTATGTGAAGAAGAGATATCTCATGCTAACCCGGATTCAGAGTTCTCCAGGGGCTTTTGCGGATCTGCCCCGCAGTGTTTCTGACGTTGTGGCATTCTTCCGAGCCGAAGAGCAGAGCTCAACGAAGAAGTTGTTCTGGTCGCAATATCTTGCGCCCGAACATCCGGTGGCTTTTAGCGACCAGCTGAAGCAGCTGGTCGAGCTGCATAGGATGGCCGAACTGGCCATGGACTTAATAATCCGGCTATGGCCTGCAGAAGCTATGCCCGGCAGCTACTTCGGACTCTTGAAGCGGCTGGTCCATGCCTGCCCTTGACTTGACGTCATCAAGCGGTCGATCTGTATAGAAGGTGCGCGGATGGCCTTCGCCCGTGTCAAGGTGCAATGGGCAAAGATGAATGCCGTCAAGCTCGCGACCGAAGGACCGCCCGAGGGAAAGGAGAACCTCACGCCCGCGTGATACTTCGATGACGTCTTGGAGGGATCTCGTATTGTAGCGGAGCAATGTGCTAAGGACATTATTTTTGAATGAATATATTCATGTAATCCCATCCTGTATGATGAAGACAAAGCTTGATATGCAATATAATGCTTTGCTGTTTTGTTTATTTAAAATTTTACCTCCTGTGCGGCCGTTTTCAGCAAATCTGAGAGTTGGCCAGTCATCGGCTTCAGCCCCCACATAGGTAGTACGGGGGTGTTCGGGGTGAATCTAAACACTTTTTATCCAAGGGTTTGGTCCTTAAAGGAGGTGTTCAGCGCAACGAACCAGGAAATCGGACTATGTGGCTTTATTACCCTCACTTAGCCATAGGAGTTTGATAATGAAAATATATGCGCAACCCCTAGTATCCAGACTAGGGTGTTGTGGACACCTGATCGGATAAGAACCGATTTGTCGCATAATGCGGAAAAAATCGCTAGAGATTCGAAACCTCCGAAGAGCTGACCGGCTCACGCCGCATCATGACAGTCAGTTTTCGGCTTTCTCTACTAAGGTGCTCATCCGGATAAACCAGGACACAATCGTAGTAGTTCTCCCTTTACTACCCTAGCCGATATAGCGGAACGTAAGGTAGTAAGCACAGGAGCCTGGCAACCCAACTATTGACCAAAGACATGATTCAGAGCCAATGCATATAATGCTAAATTTGGGGTGCCGAACTATACTGTAATAGTGTTCGGACTTGTTGCCATAGTGTGGGGCGCAATAAAGCCCCTGGCGGATCATGGTGTACCAAGGTGTACGGATGCAAATTAAAATAACAAAAAATAAAAGTAAAGAAGAAGCTAGTGCCACATATGTTGGGTCGCAAATTGTTTCTATTATAATTTTAATTACACGTTAGAGCGTATGTGAAAAAACAAAGGGGTGCGAGAAGCAATAGTGGCTATTTAACATGCCAAGACCAAGCAGGAGCTGTGTACGGGTCCTGAAAACAGGTAGAGTGATCGCCAAGAGGGACATCTAGAGATTCCCCCGCACCTCTGTGCTACTTGCCACCTTGGTGTGTCCGTTCTTCGAAAGGACCGATTATGAGGCCGGTGAGAGGGGCCTGTGTAAAGGAAACCTGAGGAGGGAAAAAGAAAAAGAAAAAGCGAGAGTATGTGTGTCCAAGGGAGGTCGAGCCTTATTATGGATCACGATCTGGTTATGCCTCCGTCTATGCCCATGGTATTTTGAGTGCGTAATTATGTACGTGCGGCGCTGCCGCCACTTGGTGTGGACTGGGACGGAGGCCGAATTGCTAGTTGAGCTCTTGACAAGCTGGGCTGTCCTGGCGCATGGTAGTACGGACTCGTTTGACAGTGTCCGGGAGTATGGCTGCCGAATTAAGGTTCTGCTTGTGGAGGATGCTCTGTACTTCTGCTGCCAGGGCAATGGTGTGCTCCTCGGTACGGAGGGAGCGCTCCGTATTTCCATTCACTGTTATGACACCACGTGGTCGGGGCAGCTTGAGCTTGAGGTAAGCATAATGCGGCACCTGCATTGAATCAGGCAAACGCGGTTTGTTCGAGTAGTGCATGATAGCCACTGCAGAAGGGGGCGATATCAAAGATTAACTCCTTGCTTCGAAAGTTGTCCGGAGATCCGAAGAGGACCTCCAATGTGATTGAGCCTGAGCAGCGGGCCTCTACACCTGGTATAACTCCTTTAAAGGTAGTGTTGGTGGGCTTGATCCTTGATGGATCGATGCCCATTTTGCGAATTGTATCCTGGTAAAGTAGGTTGAGGCTGCTGCCGCCGTCCATGAGGACTCATGTGAGATGAAATCCATCAATTATTGGGTCGAGGACCAGTGCGGCTTACCCGCCATGACAGATACTGGTCGGATGATCCCTACGATCAAAAGTGATCGAGCATGACGACCATGGGTTGAATTTTGGGGCGACTAGCTCTATCGCATAGACGTCCCTAAGCACGCGTTTGCGCTCCCTCTTGGGGATATGGGTGGCGTCTATCATGTTCACCGTTTTGATTTGAGGAGGAAACTTCTTCTGTCCCCCTGTGTTCGGTGGACGAGGCTCCTCGTCGTCGTTCTCGCTTTGCAACCCCTTCTCTTTGTCTTCAGCATTTAACTTGCCGGCCTGTTTGAAGACCCAACACCTCCTGTGGGTATGATTGGCTGGTTTATCAGGGGTGCCATGGATCTAACATGGGCGATCGAGTATGCGGTCCAAGCTAGAAGGGCCCTGATTATTTCTTTTATATGGCTTCTTCCGCTGACCGGACTTGGAGCCACTGAGTACAGCGTTAACTATCGTGTCCTCGGTATTATCAGTGTTGCCTTGACGTCAATGTTTATTGCGTCGGGGCTTGTCGTTGCTGTTTCTGGCTTCCGAAGTGCCAGGTTCGCTTGTATTGTTATTACTGCGGGCTAGACAGCTATCTTCACCTGTGCAAAAGCGGGTCACGAGTGCCGTGAGGGCTGCCATGGACTTCGGCTTTTCTTCGCTGAGGTGTCGAGCGAGCCATTCGTCCCGGATGCTGTGCTTGAAGGCCGCCAAGGCTTCGGCATTTGGACAGTCGACGATCTGGTTCTTTTTAGTTAGGAACCTAGTCCAGAGTTTCCTGGCTGACTCTCCGAGCTCTTGAATTATGTGACTTAAGTCATCGACTCTTGAAGGCCGCCAGGACCATTGTTGAGGAAATCGTTAACTGGTAGCTACTCGGTCGGCTGGTGAGTAGGGGATTAATAGGCTAATCGGCAAGTTAATCGGCCATTTAATCAATTAATTGGATGATTTATTGGGTAATTGGCAACTCGCAGACCCTATGAGTAGGGATTAATCGGCGAGTTAACTGTTTAATCGGATGAATTCTTGAATAAGGGCCAGGACGTCAGTCCATCTATCGTTGAGCAGATCTTGATCAGCTTGAAGCAGTTGATGTTTCTTTTTCAGGCTCCTTGCGGTGGCTATTAGCTGGCGCTTGAAGTGCTCCTACTCGAGAGGTTCCTCGGGCATGATAAAATCCTCGGTGCCGAGGCTCGCCTCGTCCTTGGAGAGCGAAAGATAATTACTGTCCTCCGAGTCTTCATGCATGGCCTGTTCATCATGGATAACTTGCCCATCTTCCCGTTCAACTTGTTCGGAAGTCGCCTCAACGGGGTCTTCGTTGTCTTCAGCACCGCCCGGAGTGTTATCTTCTCCTGTGTCGGTGTTGCTGTCTTTGCTGCGGCATGACTTAGAGCGGCCCCGCTGACGCTGGCACTTTGGTTGTATCTCAGGAGGTTTATCCTCAACTGGATCTTCCTTGTCATTGCCGCTATTCTCTTTTGGTGCATCCACCATGTATACGTCATATGAGGAAGTGGCCATCCAGCATCCTGTAAACAGCGGGTTTTGGGCCTCCTCTTCTCCGGCATCGTCGTCCATACCCTCGATGTCGTCGGAGCCGTAATCGAGCATGTTAGTTAAATCTTCGATAATGGCTATTAAGTGGGCGGGGGGTGGGAAGCGAAATTTGTCATCGGCCTCCAGTTCGAACCGGATATAATTCGGCCGTGAGTCCCCCGCTAAGGAGAGTGTTTTTAATGAGTTTAGCACATCGCCTAAAGGCGAGTGCCGGAAGATGTCCACAGAGCTGAATCCGACGATCGACGCCCGGTCAAGCTCGTCGTGCGCGGACACACATGCTTTGGAACCTGTGGTCGGCAGCGTGTCCGAGGTTCTGGCAACGCAGACTTCACTTGAGGTTGGGACTGTGTGCGGCTCCAACGCCGCTAAGTCTGCGGCCTCTGTGGCGGGGTTGAGCCACCCGTCTTGGATGGCGTGACCTGCTCCTGATCTAAAGCTATAGCAGTTGTAGGTTCTATCTCCTGGGTGTAGTTCGATGACAGATTTAAGCCATGTTCATCGTGGTGACAGGGAGCGGCAACTACCGCGGTCTGGAATCCGTCGAAGATCAAGTCTCCGCGAATGTCTGCGACGTAGTTCAAGCTTCCAAATCTGACCTGATGGCCAGGGGCGTAGCTATTGATCTGCTCTAGACGGCCAAGCGAGTTGGCCCGCAGTGCGAAGCCGCCGAACACGAAGATCTATCCGGGGAGGAAGGTTTCTCCCTGGACAATGTTGTTATGGATGATTAGCGGGGCCATCGAACCTCTTGGCGATGACACATTGGAACTCTTAATGAAAGCACCAATGTCGGTGTCAAAACCGGCGGATCTCGGGTAGGGGGTCCCGTACTTTGCGTCTAAGGTTGATAGTAATAGGAGACAGGGAACACAATGTTTACCCAGGATCAGGCCCTCTCGATGGAGGTAAAACTCTACATCCTGCTAGATTAATATTGATGAGTATGGGGTTTACAAGAGTTGATCTACCACAAGATGGTAATGGTTAAAACCCTAGAAGTCTATCCTATCTGATTATGATTATCCTTACAAACTAAGCCCTCCAGTTTATATAGACACCGGAGGGGACTAGGGTTATACAAAATCGGTTACATAGAAAAGTATATTCGGCCGCCTGGCTTGCCATCCACGCAAAGAAGAGTCCTATCCGGACACGGGAGAAAGTCTTCCATATTGTATCTTCACGGTCCAATAGTCCGGCCCATACCCAACAGACCGGACGCCCGAGGACCCCTTAGTCCAGGACTCCCTCACTTGGAGCATCATTTTCTTTTATTAGGATTTGCTTGTTGTTATTTAGAGTAATATTTTGCATCTTTTACTTCAATAAAAAGGTCAAGTATAGCCTTTACCATGCTTATTTTGCAAGTCCATATGTTGCTGTTTTAAAAACAGAAAGTTTGCTGTTATGTTTTGAATACTTGTGAATAGTGAGAACATGATAAAATCTTGAAATTTTTACAGGATGAGCAACAACAAATTATCTACAGTGTGGTAATTTTTCAGATTTTTTGTAGTTAAAGAAGTATGATTCCTCTTGCATTCTTTACAAGCTATCCTGTTTAGACAGATTGCTGTTATGATTGCATTGTTTGAATATGGTTGCTTGTTTAATGATTCTATTTGAGGATAGGAGTGTTAAATATGCAGAGGCAATTAGTAGGCAGTGTTAAATAATAATTTTAGTAATTTGCTACAGTAGATAATAATAAGGTTTTGCATGGATTTATACTAACTTATCTCACGAGTTATTGTTGAGTTTTGTGTGGATGAAGTTTTTAAGAATTAGGGAAATCATGATATGAAATGAATTAAGGAGACACAAAATCTAAAGCTTGGGTATGCCCAAGGCATCCCTAATTAATATTTCAAGAAGTCTCAAGCATCTAAGCTTGGGGATGCCCCGGTTGGCATCCCACCTTTCTTCTTCAACAACTATCGGTCAGCTTTGGTTGAGCCTAAGTTTTTGCTCCTTTACATGATATGTGTTGTACTTGCAATGTCATTTTATTTTGTTTTGCTTGTTGTTTGAATAAAGCACTTAAGATCTGAAATTTTATTTATCAGAAGGAGTCTTCACATAATTACATAATTATTCAACTACTCATTGTGCTTTGCTTATATCTTTTGGAGTAATTTGTCGTTTGCTCTAGTGCTTCACTTATATCTTTTTAGAGCATGGCGGTAGTTTTATTTTGAGGAAATTGTTGAACTCTCATGCTTCACTTATATCATTTTTAGAGTCTCTAAACAGCATGGTAGTTGCTTTGGTTATGAATTTAGTCCTAATATGATGGGCATCCAAGAGGGATATAATAAAAACTTTCATATAAAGTGCATTGAATCCTATGAGAAGTTTGATTCCTTATGATTGTTTTGAGATATGAAGATGGTGATATTAGAGTCATGCTAGTGAGTAGTTGTGAATTTGAGAAATAATTGTGTTAAGGTTTGTGAGTCCCGTAGCATGCACGTATGGTGAACCGTTATGTAATGAAGTTGGAGCATGAGATATTTTTTGATTGTCTTCCTTATGAGTGGCGGTCGGGGACGAGCGATGGTCTTTTCCTACCAATCTATCCCCCTAGGAGCATGCGCGTAGTACTTTGTTTCGATAGCTAATAGACTTTTGCAATAAGTATGCGAGTTCTTTATGATTAATGTTGAGTCCATGGATTATACGCACTCTCATCCTTCCACCATTGCTAGCCTCTCTAGTACCGCGCAACTTTCGCTGATACCATAAACCCACCATATACCTTCCTTAAAACAGCCACCATACCTACCTATTATGGCATTTCCATAGCCATTCCGAGATATATTGCCATGCAACTTTCCACTGTTTCGTGTATTATGACACACTTCATCATTGTCAAATTGCTTTGCATGATCATGTAGTTGACATTGTATTTGTGGCAAAGCCACTGATCATTCATACATGTCACTCTTGATTCATTTCACATCCCGGTACACCGCCGGAGGCATTCATATATAGTCATATTTTGTTCTAAGTATCGAGTTGTAATTCTTGAGTTCTAAGTAAATAAAAGTGTGATGATCTTCATTATTAGAGCATTGTCCCATGTGAGGAAATAAAAAAAAGAGAAGGCCCAAAAAAATGAGAGAAAAAGAGAGAAGGGGCAATGCTACTATCCTTTTACCACACTTGTGCTTCAAAGTAGCACCATGATCTTCATGATAGAGAGTCTCCTATGTTGTCACTTTCATATACTAGTGGGAATTTTCCATCAAAGAACTTGGCTTGTATATTCCAACGATGGGCTTCCTCAAATGCCCTAGGTCTTCATGAGCAAGCAAGTTGGATGCACAGCCACTTAGTTTCTTTTTGAGCTTTTATACACTTATAGCTCTAGTGCATTCGTTGCATGGCAATCCCTACTCACTCACATTGATATCTATTGATGGGCATCTCCATAGCCCGTTGATACGCCTAGTTGATGTGAGACTATCTCCTTCTTTTTTCTTCTCCACAACCACCATCTATTCCACCTATAGTGCTATGTCCATGGCTCACACTCATGTATTGCGTGAAAGTTGAAAAAGTTTGAGAACATCAAAAGTATGAAACAATTTCTTGGCTTGTCATCGGGGTTGTGCATGATTTGAATAGTTTGTGAGATGAAGATGGAGCATAGCCAGACTATATGATTTTGTAGGGATAAGCTTTCTTTGGCCATGTTATTTTGAGAAGACATAATTGCCTTGTTAGTATGCTTGAAGTATTATTATTTTTATGTCAATATTAAACTTTTGTTTTGAATCTTATGGATCTGAATATTCTTGCCACAATAGAGAAGATTACATTGATAAATATGTTAGGTAGTATTCCACATCAAAAATTCTGTTTTTATCATTTACCTACTCGAGGACGAGCAGGAATTAAGCTTGGGCATGCTTGATACATCTCCAACGTATCTATAATTTTTTATTGTTCCATGTTGTTATATTATCCATCTTGGATTATATGCATTTATATGCTATCTTATATGATTTTGGGACTAACCTATTAACCTAGAGCCCAGTGCCAGTTTCTGTATTTTCCTTGTTTTTGAGTTTTACAGAAAAGGAATACCAAACGGAGTCCAAATGACGTGCCAATTTTTTATGTTTTTATGGACCAAAAGAAGCCCCCGGAGTAAAATAGTTGGGCCAGAAGAGTCTCGAGCTATCCACGAGGGTGGAGGGCGTGCCCCCTGCCTCGTGGATGACTCGGAGACCCCCCCCCCCCCTGACGTGAGACCGACGCCAAAAATTCCTATAAATACAGAAACCCCGAAAAGAAACCTAGATCGGGAGTTCCGCCGCCGCAAGCCTCTGTAGCCACCAAAAACCAATTGGGACCCTGTTCCGGCACCCTGCCGGAGGGGGGATCCATCACCGGTGGCCATCATCATCATCCTGGCACTCTCCATGACGAGCAGTGAGTAGTTCACCCTCGGGGCTGAGGGTATGTACCAGTAGCTATGTGTTTGATCTCTCTCTCTCATGTTCTTGATGTGGCGCGATCTTGATGTACCATGAGCTTTGCTACTATAGTTGGATCTTATGATGTTTCTCCCCCTCTATCTCCTTGTGATGAATTGAGTTTTCCCTTTGAAGTTATCTTATCAGATTGAGTCTTTAAGGATTTGAGAACACTTGATGTATGTCTTGCGTGGGATACCTGTGGTGACAATGGGGTATTCTATTGATTCACTTGATGTACGTATTGGTGACCAACTTGTGGGTTCCGTGACCTTGGGAATCTATGCATAGGGGTTGGCACACGTTTTTGTCTTGACTACCTGGTAGGAACATTGGGGCACTCTTTGAAGTTCTTTGTGTTGGTTGAATAGATGAATCTGAGATTGTGTGATGCATATCGTATAATCATACCCGTGGATACTTGTGGTGACATTGGAGTATCTAGGTGACATTAGGATTTTGGTTGATTTGTGTCTTAAGGTGTTATTTTACTATGAACTCTAGGGTTGTTTGTGACACTTGTAGGAATAGCCCAATGGATTGATCGGAAAGAAAAACTTTGAGGTGGTTTCGTACCCTACAATAATCTCTTCGTTTGTTCTCCGCTATTAGTGACTTTGGAGTGACTCATTGTTGCATGTTGAGGGATAGTTATATGATCTAATTATGTTATCCTCGTTGAGAGAACTTGCACTAGTGAAAGTATGAACCCTATGCCTTGTTTCAACGCATTGCAATACCGTTTGTGCTCACTTCTATCATTAGTTGCCCTGCTGTTTTTATATTTTCAGATTACAATAACCTATATCTACCATCCATATTGCACTTGTATCACCATCTCTTCTCCGAACTAGTGCACCTATACAATTTACCATTGTATTGGGTGTGTTGGGGACACAAGAGACTCTTTGCTATTTGGTTCCAGGGTTGTTTGAGAGCGACCATCTTCATCCTATGCCTCCCACGGATTGATAAACCTTAGGTCCTCCAATTGAGGGAAATTTGCTACTATCCTACAAACCTCTCCACTTGGAGGACCAACAACGTCTACAACAAGAAGGTTGTGTAGTAGACATCAAGCTCTTTTCTGGCGCCGTTGCTGGGGAGGTTAGTGCTTGAAGTTATATATTTAGATCTTGCAATCGAATCTTTTTGTTTCTTGTTTTATCACTAGTTTAGTCTATAAAAGAAAACTACAAACAAATGGAATTGAGGTTGCCTCATATGCTTCATCTTTTTAATATCTTTTGTGAAAATAAGGATTCCGATAATTGTGCCAAAGTGTTAGAAGAAGAATGCATTAAAATGTTTGGCACTAAATCTTTGGATGATGAGCATGATTGCAATGTTGTTAGTATGAATTCTTTGAATATCCATCATGCTAATGATATGCAAAGCCACAAGCTTGGGGATGCTATGTTTGATGAAGATGATATTTTTTGTCCCCTAAGTTTCGATGAGCAAATTTATTATGATGAAAGCATCCCTCCTATCTATGATGATTATTGTGATGACACATATGCTATAAAGAATAATGATATCCATGAAACTTTTCATCATGATTTTAACTTTCAATTGGATTATACCTCACATGATAGTTATTTTGTTGAGTTTGCTCCCACTACTATTCATGAGAAGAATTTTGCTTATGTGGGGAGTAAAAAAAGTTGTATGCTTGTGGATCATGAAAAGAATGCTTTATGTGATGGTTATATTGTTTAATTCATTCTTGATGCTACTGAAAATTATTATGAGGCAGGAATATATGCTCGTAGGAATTGCAATAATATCAAGTTTCCTCTCTATGTGTTGAAAATCTTGAAGTTATCCTTGTTTTACCTTCCTATGCAAGTTGATTCTTGTTCCCACAAGTTGTTTGCTCACAAAATCCCTATGCATAGGAAGTGGGTTAGACTTAAATGTTCTTGTCATATGCTTCATGATGCTCCCGTTATGTTTCAATTCTTATCTTCTATGTGAGCATCATTGAAATCATCATGCCTAGCTTGAAGGCATTAAAGAAAAGCACTTATTGGGAGACAACCCAATATTTACACCTACTGTTTTTTGTGTGTTCAAATAATTTAGCTACTATAGTAATCATGTTTTATAGCTTATGTTTGAATAAAGTGCCAAGTAAGACCTTTGGGAGGGCTTACAGTGATAGTTGATTTGACCTTGCTGAAAAATAGAAACGTTTGCGCCCAGGTCAACAATTCTCATTTTGAACAGAACCGTGATAAAATATTGATTCTTTGCAGAAGATTAATAAACAAATTTCCTAGGACTTCCTAATTTCTCAGGATTTTTGGAGTTACAGAAGTATTCGGGAGTTACAGATTACTACAGACTGTTCTGTTTTTGATAGATTCTGTTTTCGATGCATAGTTTGCTTGTTTTCTAGTTTCTATGGATTATATTGCTTAATATAAATTGCAGAAATGGTATGGTACATTAGGAATCATGTGAGAAAAATTATGAATCTTGTCTTGACAGTACCTAAGTGGTGATTAGCTTTCTTATACTAACAGAGCTTATGAGTTTCCTGTTAAGTTTTGTGTTGTGAAGTTTTCAAGTTTTGGGTAAAGATTCGATGGACTACGGAATAAGGAGTGGCAAGAGCCTAAGCTTGGGTATGCCCAAGGCACCCAGAGGTAATATTCAAGGACAACCAAGAGCCTAAGCTTGGGGATGCCTCGGAAGGCATCCCCTCTTTCGTCTTCGTTCATCGGTAACCTTACTTGGAGATATATATTTATTCACCACGTGATATGTGTTTTGCTTGGAGCATCATTTCCTTTTATTAGGATTTGCTTGCTGTTATTTAGAGTAATATTTTGCATATTTTACTTCAATAAAAAGGTCAATTATAGCCTTTACCATGCCTATTTTGCAAGTCCATATGTTGCTGTTTCAAAAACATAAAGTTTGTTGTTATGTTTTGAATATTTGTGAATAGTAAGAACATGATAAAGTCTTGAAATTTTTACACAATGAGAAACAACAAATTGTCTACAGTTTGGTAATTTTTCAGAATTTTTGGAGTTAAAGAAGTATGATTCCTCTTGCATTCTTTACAAACTATCCTGTTTAGACAGATTGCTGTTATGATTGCATTGTTTGCATATGTTTGCTTGTTTAATGATTCTATTTGAGGATAGGAGTGTTAAATATGTAGAGGCAATTAGTAGGCAATGTTAAATAATAATTTTAGTGCTTTGCTACAGTAGAGAATGATAAGGTTTTGCATGGATTTATACTAACTTATCTCACGAGTTCTTGTTGAGTTTTGTGTGGGTGAAGTTTTTAAGAATTAGGGAAACCGCGATATGAAAGGAATTAAGGAGACATAAAAGCTCAAGCTTGGGGATGCCCAAGGAATCCCTAATTAATATTTCAATAATTCTCAAGCATCTAAGCTTGGGGATGCCCCGGTTGGCATCCCACCTTTCTTCTTCAACAACTATCGGTCAGTTTTGGTTGAGCCTAAGTTTTTGCTTCTTTACATGATATGTGATGTACTTGCAATGTCATTTTGTTTTGTTTGCTGTTTGAATAAAGTACTTAAGATCTGAAATTTTATTTATGAGAAGGAGTCTTCATGTAGTTACATAATTATTCAACTACTCATTGTGCTTCGCTTATATCTTTTGGAGTAGTTTGTCGTTTGCTCTAGTGCTTCAGTTATATCTTTTTAGAGCATGGCGGTAGTTTTATTTTGAAGAAATTTTTGAACTCTCATGCTTCACTTATATCATTTTTAGAGTCTCTAAACAATATGGTAGTTGCTTTGGGTATGAATTTAGTCCTAATATGATGGGCATCCAAGAGGGATATAATAAAAACTTTCATATAAAGTGCATTGAATACTATGAGAAATTTGATTCCTTATGATTGTTTTGAGATATGAAGATGGTGATATTAGAGTCATGCTAGTGAGTAGTTGTGAATTTGATAGATACTTGTGTTAATGTTTGTGAGTCCCGTGGCATGCATGTATGGTGAACCGTTATGTAACGAAGTTGGAGCATGAGATATTTTTTGATTGTCTTCCTTATGAGTGGCGGTCGAGGACGCGTGATGGTCTTTTCCTACCAATCTATCCCCCTAGGAGAATGCACGTAGTACTGTATTTCGATAGCTAATAGACTTTTGCAATAAGTATGTGAGTTCTTTATGACTAATGTTGAGTCCATGGATTATACGCACTCTCATCCTTCCACCATTGCTAGCCTCTCTAGTACCGTGCAACTTTCGCCGGTACCATAAATCCACCATATACCTTCCTCAAAACAGCCACCATACCTACCTATTATGGCATTTCCATAGCCATTCCGAGATATATTGCCATGCAACTTTCCACCATTTCGTTTATTATGACACACTTCATCATTGTCATATTGCTTTGCATGATCATGTAGTTGACATTGTATTTGTGGCAAAGCCACCGATCATTCATACATGTCACTCTTGATTCATTGCACATCCCAGTACATCGCCGGAGGTATTCATATAGAGTCTTATTTTGTTCTAAGTATCGAGTTGTAAGTAAATAAAAGTGTGATGATCTTCATTATTAGAGCATTGTCCCATGTGAGGAAAAAAAAAGAGAAAGGCCAAAAAAAGAGAAGGCCCAAAAAAATGAGAGAAAAAGAGAGAAGGGGCAATGCTACTATCCTTTTACCACACTTGCGCTTCAAAGTAGCACCATGATCTTCATGATAGAGAGCCTCCCATGTTGTCACTTTCATATACTAGTGGGAATTTTCCATCATAGAACTTGGCTTGTATATTCCAACGATGGGCTTCCTCAAATGCCCTAGGTCTTCATGAGCAAGAAAGTTGGATGCACACCCACTTAGTTTCTTTTTGAGCTTTCATACACTTATAACTCTAGTGCATCCGTTGCATGGAAATCCCTACTCACTCGCATTGATATCTATTGATGGGCATCTCCATAGCCCGTTGATATGCCTAGTTGATGTGAGACTATCTCCTTTTTTCTTCTTCACGACCACCGTCTATTCCACCTATAGTGCTATGTCCATGGCTCACACTCATGTATTGCGTGAAAGTTGAAAATTTTTGAGAACATCAAAAGTATGAAACAATTGCTTGGCTTGTCATCGGGGTTGTGCATGATTTGAATATTTTGTGTGACGAAGATGGAGCATAGCCAGACTATATGATTTTGTAGGGATAAGCTTTCTTTGGCCATGTTATTTTGAGAAGACATAATTACCTTGTTAGTATGCTTTAAGTATTTTTTATGTCAATATTAAACTTTTGTTTTGAATCTTATGGATCTGAATATTCTTACCACAATAGAGAAGATTACATTGATAAATATGTTAGGTAGCATTCCACATCAAAATTTCTGTTTTTATCATTTACCTACTCGAGGACGAGCAGGAATTAAGCTTGGGGATGCTTGATACGTCTCCAATGTATCTATAATTTTTGATTGTTCCATGCTATTATATTATCCATCTTGGATGTTTTATATGCATTTATATGCTATTTTATATGATTTTTGGGACTAACCTATTAACCTAGAGCCCAGTGCCAGTTTCTGTTTTTCCTTGTTTTTGAGTTTTACAGAAAAGGAATACAAAACGGAGTCCAATTGACGTGCCAATTTTTGATGATTTTTATGGACCAAAGGGAGCCCCGGGAGTAAAATAGTTGGGCCAGAAGAGTCTCGAGCTATCCACGAGGGTGGAGGGCGTGCCCTACCCCCTTGGGTGTGCCCCCTACCTCATGGATGACTCGGAGACCCCCCCCCTGACATGAGACCGACGCCAAAAATTCCTATAAATATAGAAACCCCCAAAAAGAAACCTAGATCGGGATTTCCGTCGCCGCAAGCCTCTGTAGCCACAAAAAACCAATCAGGGCCCTGTTCCGGCACCCTACCAAAGGGGTCCATCACTGGTGGCCATCTTCATCATCCCGGCGCTCTCCATGACCAGGAGTGAGTAGTTGACCCTCGGGGCTGAGGGTATGTACCAGTAGCTATGTGTTTGATCTCTCTCTCCCTCCCTCTCTCTCTCTCTCTCGTGTTCTTGATGTGGCACGATCTTGATGTGCCGCGAGCTTTGCTACTATGGTTGGAGCTTATGATGTTTCTCCCCCTCTATCTCCTTGTGAAGAATTGAGTTTGCCCTTTGAAGTTATCTTATCGGATTGAGTCTTTAAGGATTTGAGAACACTTGATGTATGTCTTGCGTGGGATACCTGTGGTGACAGTGGGGTATTCTATTGATTCACTTGATGTACATTTTGGTGATCAACTTGCGGGTTCCGTGACCTTGGGAATCTATGCATAGGGGTTGGCACACATTTTCGTCTTGACTCTGGTAGAAACTTTGGGGCACTCTTTGAAGTTCTTTGTGCTGGTTGAATAGATGAATCTGAGATTGTGTGATGCATATCGTATAATCATACACACGTATACTTGTGGTGACATTGGAGTATCTAGGTGACATTAGGGTTTTGGTTGATTTGTGTCTTAAGGTGTTATTCTAGTACGAACTCTAGGGTTGTTTGTGACACTTATAGGAATAGCCCAACAGATTGATTGGAAAGAATAACTTTGAGGTGGTTTCGTACCCTACCATAATCTCTTCGTTTGTTCTCCGCTATTAGTGACTTTGGAGTGACTCTTTGTTGCATGTTGAGGGATAGTTATGTGATCCAATTATGTTATTATTGTTGAGAGAACTTGCACTAGTGAAAGTATGAACCCTAGGCCTTGTTTCAACGCATTGCAATACCGTTTACGCTCACTTTTATCATTAGTTACCTTGCTGTTTTTATATTTTCAGATTACAAAACCTATATCTACCATCCATATTGCACTTGTATCACCATCTCTTCGCCGAACTAGTGCACCTATACAATTTACCATTGTATTGGGTGTGTTGGGGACACAAGAGACTCTTTGCTATTTGGTTCCAGGGTTGTTTGAGATAGACCATCTTCATCCTACGCCTCTCACGGATTGATAAACCTTAGGTCATCCACTTGAGGGAAATTTGCTACTGTCCTACAAACCTCTGCACTTGGAGGCCCAACAACGTCTACAACAAGAAGGTTGTGTAGTAGACATCAAGCTCTTTTCTGGCGCCGTTGCCGGGGAGGATAGCGCTTGAAGGTATATATTTAGATCTTGCAATCGAATCTTTTTGTTTCTTGTTCTATCACTAGTTTATCATAAAAGAAAACTACAAGAAATGGAATTGATGTTGCCTCATATCTTCATCTTTTTAATATCTTTTGTGAAAATAAGGATTCCGATAATTGTGCCAAAGTGTTATAAGAAGAATGCATTAAAATGTTTGGCACTAAATCTTTGGATGATGAGCATGATTGCAATGTTGTTAGTATGAATTCTTTGAGTATCCATGATGCTAATGATATGCAAAGCCACAAGCTTGGTGATGCTATGTTTGATGAAGATGATATTTTTTGTCCCCCAAGTTTTGATGAGCAAATTTATTATGATGAAAGCATCCCTCCTATCTATGATGATTATTGTGATGACATGTATGCTATAAAGAATAATTATATCCATGAAACTTGTCATCATGATTTTAACTTTCAATTGGATTATACCTCACATGGTAGTTATTTTGTTGAGTTTTCTCCCACTACTATTCATGAGAAGAAATTTGCTTATGTGGGGAGTAAAAAAATTCTATGCTTGTAGATCATGAAAAGAATGCTTTATGTGATGGTTATATTGTTGAATTCATTCATGATGCTACTGAAAATTATTATGAGGGAGGAATATATGCTCGTAGGAATTGTAATAATATCAAGTTTCCTCTCTATGTGTGTTACGTCCATTTTGCATCATGCTTTTATATCAATATTTATTGCATTATGGGATGTTATTAGATGTCATGTCACAATACTCTCTTATTTTACAAGGTTTACATGAAGAGGGAGAATGCCGGCAGCTGGAATTCTAGGCTGGAAAAGGAGAAAATATTAGAGACCTATTCTGCACAACTACAAAAGTCCTGAAACTTCACGGGAGCACGTTTCAGAATATATAAAAAATATTGGGCGAAGGAAGTACCAGAGGGGGCCACCCACCATCCACGAGGGTGGGAGGCACGCCCTACCCCCTGGGCGCGCCCCTTGCCTCGTGGGCCCCCTGGCAGGCCTCCGGTGCCCATCTTCTGCTATATGGGGTCTTTCGTCTGAGAAAAAAATCATAAACAAGCTTACGGGACGAAACTCCGCCTCCACGAGGCAGAACCTTGGCGGAACCAATCTAGGGCTCCGGTGGAGCTATTCTGCCGGGGAAACTTCCCTCCGGGAGGGGGAAATCATCACCACCGTCATCATCATCGATCCTCTCATCGGAAGGGGGTCAATCTCCATCAACATCTTCACCAGCACCATCTCATCTCAAACCCTAGTTCATCTCTTGTATCTAATCTTTGTCCCAAAACCTCAGATTGGTACCTGTGGGTTGCTAGTAGTGTTGATTACTCCTTGTAGTTGATGCTAGTTGGTTTATTCGGTGGAAGATCATATGTTCAGATCCTTTATGCATATTAATACCCCTCTGATTATGAACATGAATATGATTCGTGAGTAGTTATGTTTGTTCCTGAGGACATGGGAGAAGTCTTGCTATAAGTAGTCATGTGAATTTGGTATTCATTCGATATTTTGATGAGATGTATGTTGTCTCTCCTCTAGTGGTGTCATGTGAACGTCGACTACATGACACTTCACCATTGATTGGGCCTAGAGGAAGGCATTGGGAAGTAATAAGTAGATGATGGGTTGCTAGAGTGATGGAAGCTTAAACCCTAGTTTATGTGTTGCTTCGTAAGGGGCTGATTTGGATCCATATGTTTCATGCTATGGTTAGGTTTACCTTAATACTTCTTTTGTAGTTGCGGATGCTTGAAAGAGGGGTTAATCATAAGTGGGATGCTTGTACAAGGAAGGGCAGTACCCAAGCACCGGTCCACCTACATATCAAATTATCAAAGTACCGAACGCGAATCATATGAGCGTGATGAAAACTAGCTTGACGATAATTCCCATGTGTCCTCGGGAGCGCTTTCCTTTATATAAGAGTTTGTCCAGGCTTGTCCTTTGCTATAAAAAGGATTGGGACATCTTGCTGCACCTTACTTACTTTTATTACTTGTTACCCATTACAAATTACCTTATCACAAAACTATCTGTTACCGATAATTTCAGTGCTTGCTGAGAATACCTTACCGAAAATTGCTTATCATTTCCTTCTGCTCCATCTTAGCTCTTTTATGATGAAGACTATTGAATTAAAATGGGATTTATTGGAAAGAATTAAATGCAATTCTGAAGATTGGGAACTTGACGAAGGTAAGGAGTCAGGTATAACACCTAAGTTTGATTGTGTTAAATCTTTTATGGATACCGATGCTTTTCGTGAATTTAGCACTAAATATGGACTTGACTCTGAGATAGTAGCTTATTTTTGTGAATCATTTGCTACTCATGTTGATCTCTCAAAGGAGAAGTGGCTTAAATATCATCCTCCCATTGAATTAAAAGTAGTTGAACCTACTAAAGTTGAAGAAAATACTATCACTTATAATGTTGATCCTATTGTTCCTACCGCTTATATTGAGAAACCACCTTTTTCCTACTAGAATAAAGGATCATGCTAAAGCTTCCACTGTGGTTCATAAGAGTAATATTAGAGCACCTACACCCTCTGAGCAAATTAAAGTTGTACCTAGTATTGTTATGTTTAAAGATCTCTTGTCCGATAATATTGATGGGCATCTTATTTACTTTTGTGATGAAGCTGCTAGAATTGCTAGACCCGATACTAAAAATAAACATAGACTTGTTGTAGGCATGCGTGTTATTTCTGTTAAAATAGGAGATCATTGCTATCATGGCTTATGTGATATGGGTGTTAGTGCTAGTGCAATACCTCATTCTTTATATGAAGAAATTATGCATGATATTGCACCTACTGAGATAGAAGGTATTGCTGTTACAGTTAAGCTTGCCAATAGATATACTATTTCACTGATTGGGATTGTTAGAGATGTTGAAGTCTTGTGTGGGAAAGTTAAATATCCTGTTGATTTTCTTGTTCTTGGTTCCCCACAATATGACTTTTGTCCCATTATATTTGGTAGACCCTTCTTGAATAATGTTAATGCTAAGATAGACTGCAAAAAGGATATTTTTTCTGTTGATTTAGGGGATATGTCTCACGATTTTAATTTTGCTAAATTTCATAGACAACCCCATGATAAATAATTGCCTATTAAAGATGAAATTATTGGTCTTGCTTCTATTGTCGTGCCTCCTAATGATCCTTTAGAACAATATTTTCCAGACCATGAAAATGATATGTTTATGAATGAAAGAAGGGAAATATATGAAGTATTCTTTAACAGGGACCTATTTGAAACACAACTTGCCTATTGAAATTCTAGGGGATCCTCCTCCACCCAAGGGTGATCCCGTGTTTGAGCTTAAACCATTTCCTGATACTCTTAAATATGCTTATCTTGATGAAAAGAAGATATATCCTGTTATTATTAGTTCTAACCTTTCAGAGCAGGAAGAAGAGAAATTATTGAAAACTCTGAAGAAGCACCATGCTGCTATTGGATATACTCTTTATGATCTTAAGGGCATTAGTCCCACTCTATGTCATCACAAAATAAAATTGGAAAAAGATGCTAAACCGGTTGTTGATCACCAACGACGGTTAAATCCTAAGATGAAAGAAGTGAGATGTGAAGAAACAAATCTTGTCTTGAATTGGGAGAAGTGTCACTTTATGGTTAATGAAGGTATTGTCTTGGGACATAAAATTTCTGAAAGAAGTATTGAAGTTGATAAAGCTAAAGTTGATGTTATTGAAAAGATGTCGTGTCCTAAGGACATTAAAGGTATAAGAAGTTTCCTTGGTCATGCCGGTTTTTATAGGAGGTTCATTAAAGACTTCTCAAAAATTTCTAGGCCTCTGACTAATCTCTTACAAAAAGATGCTCCTTTTGTCTTTGATGATGATTGTGTAGAAGCATTTGAAATACTTAAGAAAGCCTTGATTTCTGCACCTATTGTTCAGCCTCCTGATTGGAATTACCCTTTGAATTATGTGTGATGCTAGTGATTATGTTGTAGGTGTTGTTCTAGGAAAAAGAGTTGATAAGAAATTAAATGGTATCCAATATGCTAGTAAAATTCTAGACAATGCCTAGAGAAATTATGCTACTACTGAAAAAGAATTTTTAGCAGTTGTATTTGCTTGTGATAAGTTCAGGCCTTATATTGTTGATTCTAAAGTAACTGTTCACACTGATCATGCTGGTATTAGATACCTTATGGAAAAGAAAGATGCTAAACCTAGACTTATTAGATGGGTTCTCCTACTACAAGAATTTGATTTGCATATTATTGATAGAAAAGGAGCTGAGAACCCAGTTGCAGACAACTTGCCTAGGTTAGAGAATGTTCTTGATGACCCACTACCTATTGATGATAGCTTTCCTGATGAACAATTAGCTGTCATAAATGCTTCTCGTATTGCTCCATGGTATGTCGATTATGCTAATTACATTATTGCTAAATTTATACCACCTAGTTTCACATACCAGCAAAAGAAAAAGGTTTTCTGTGATTTAAGACATTACTTATGGGATGACCCACACCTTTATAAAGAAGGAGTAGATGGTGTTATTAGACGTTCTGTACCTAAGCATGAACAGGAACAGATCCTACGCAAGTGTCACTCTGAGGCTTATGGAGGACACCATGCTGGAGATAGAACTGCACATAAGGTATTGCAATCCAGTTTTTATTGGCCTACTCTCTTCAAGGATGCCCGTAAGTTTGTCTTGTCTTGTGATGAATGTCAAAGAAGTGGTAATATTAGTAGATGTCAAGAAATTCCTATGAATTATTCACTTGTTATTGAACCATTTGACGTTTGGGGTTTCGGTTACATGGGACCGTTTCCTTCCTCTAATGGGTATAGACATATTTTAGTTGTTGATTACGTTACTAAGTGGGTAGAAGCTATTCCAACTAGTAGTGCTGATCATAACACCTCTATTAAGATGCTTAAAGAAGTTATTTTTCCGAGGTTTGGAGTCCCTAGATACTTAATGACTGATGGTGGTTCACATTTTATTCATGGTGCTTTTCGTAAAATGCTTGCTAAGTATGATGTTAATCATAGAATTGCATCTCCATATCATCCACAGTCTAGTGGTCAAGTAGAACTGAGTAATAGAGAGCTTAAATTAATTTTGCAAAAGACTTTTAATAGATCTAGAAAGAATTGGTCCAAGAAACTTGATGATGCATTATGGGCCTATAGAATTGTATATAAAAATCCTATGGGTATGTCTCCATATAAAATGGTTTATGGAAAAGCATGTCACTTACCTCTCGAACTAGAACATAAGGCATATTGAGCCATTAAAGAGCTCAGTTATGATTTCAAACTTGCCGGTGAGAAGAGACTATTTGAAATTAGCTCACTTGATGAATGGAGAACCCAGGCCTATGACAATGCCAAACTATTTAAAGAAAAAGTCAAAAGATGGCATGACAAAAGGATACAAAAACGTGAGTTTAATGTAGGAGATTATGTATTGTTATACAACTCTCATTTAAGATTTTTTGCAGGAAAACTCCTCCCCAAATGGGAAGGTCCTTACGGTATCGAGGAGGTCTATCGTTCCGGTGCCATAAAAATCAACAACTTTGAAGGCACAAATCCGAGGGTGGTGAACGGTCAAAGAATCAAACATTATATCTCAGGTAATCCTATAAATGTTGAAACTAATGTTATTGAAACTGTAATCCCGGAGGAGTATATAAGAGACACCTTCCAGAACATTCTAGCCTCCGAAAAGGAAGAGGTATGTGGTACAGTAAGTAAACCGACTCCAAAACAGTTCTAATAGAAATTTTTCTCTGTTTTGGAATATTTAAGAAAATAGAAAATAATAAGCGGTCCGGGAAGGACACGAGGCGTCCACGAGGGTGGAGGGCGCGCCCTACCCCCCTGGGCGCCCCCTGCCTCGTGGGCACCTCGTGTGTCCTCCGGACTCCGTTTTCTTGCACGATACTTCTTTTGGTCAGTAAAAATTCATTATATAATCTCCCGAAGGTTTTGACCACCGTACCATGCAAATATCTCCTGTTTTTGTTTTGAGTTGTCTCTACCGCAGATTAGAGCAAGATGTCTTCTCAAGAGTCAGTCGGGGAGAGCCGGGTGTCTCATCCGACACCGGGACCAGGAGCAAACAGTGATGCTGACCACTTTGGGCCATCAACGGAGGAAGAGATGGGAGCCAACTTGAAAAGGATAGATGCCATGGAAGAGGATCAAGAAGTTACTTCTCGTTTCCGAGCCGGATTCATGATGGGGGAACTACACAGCTCAGCTATTCCAAACTTGGTCATCCCTTCCAATGTTAGATTTCTTTCTTATGAAAATATGAAAAAGAGTGTTACTTGTTCTCCCGCAGCTATGCAACATCCATGGGTGAAAGGAGCTTTAGCCGTCACGGGCAAGGTCTGTAAGGAAATAATGGACCTCAAGCAACAAGTTGTAGCGACCCGACCTGAATGGATCAAGTCTCTGTGCTTAGGTGTCATCCCTGGATCGGTATGCTGACACACACAGTACTTGAAGGATTTATAACAGAGGTAAATCACATGTATAACGTAGCGTAAATACTATTACCTCAATCCAAATAGCGGAAGCAACAAGGTTGTGAATTACCATCAACACCAACGGCAAAGTTGAGTGTAGAAATCGTAACCCTAACGTATCACTTACTCGTCGCAAGAAACCTGCAACATAAGACGTTGCAGCCCGAAACGGGTCAGTACATTGAATGTACTAGCAAATTCACACCATAGAGAATGATGAACAATGGCTATCACTATATGCATATTTGGCTGGTGGAAAAGCTCTATGGTTATAAGGTTTTTGCGTAAAGCCAATTTTTCCCTACTGCAAAGGAATAAATTTATTTAACTACCATGGTGGTTGTGAAACATTGAGAATGGTTGACAGCATTCTCAATCCCAATTAAAAATAATTAAAACCCAACAACATTAATTAGAAGTAACATGTTGAGATTCACATGATATTCAAGTACTAGATACTCAAGTTGTCCATAACCGGGGACACGGCTAATCATGATTAGTTTGTACACTCTGCAGAGGTTTGCGCACTTTTCCCCACATGACTCGATCGCCTCCGTTTGTTTTCTCGCACTACAAGGTGTTTGAGAAACGGATGACCGAGACATAGTCTTTCAGAAGCGCTAGCACCTTACATGTGGGGTAGACCGTACCACCTACAACCCCTACATCTGCTAGTCCACCCCGTAAGAGTTCGCACAACTTAGTCAACTATGCCAGAGCCCATAGTAGCATGTGGCTGCACACGGAAGTTTCTAGCATGAATTATCTTATGATCCCTTTGAGCCTGGGTGGCGGTCCAAAAAAACAGGCAAGTCCTGATAGACATCAGGTGCCTCAATCCACCTAGATGTGTGTTTAAGTTGCCACCTTAGATAAACCATTAAAATTATCAACTCACATCTGTCATGGATATCACTCACCCAATCCACGTCTACTAGCATAGCATGGCATAATAAGCAAACGTAGAAGTAACTCCCAAAGGTTTCATAATAATACAGGTGATAGGTACTACCTCATCTACTTCCCATCCCACAATTTAATTAGATCCTAATCATGCAATGTGTGAGGATTGATCTAATGCAAGAAACACTAGGTTGTAGAAAAGGTATGATCAAAGTGTGAACTTGCCTGCAATGTAGATGAAGATGATTCGCACTTAAAACTCTTGAGAGATCTACTCGTCACACTCCGGTCAATCTATCGTAAGCAAACAATAGTAACCACACAATAAGTACTCATCTAATGCACAAGTAAATCTCGAACAAGAGAACGAACCAGATAGTTCAACTTAAGAACTCCGGTTGCAAAGAAAGAACGAACCGAACAAAGAAACGGAAAACAAACGGCGGAAGAAAACAACTCGGTTCTAGCAAGTTGAATCTAGGTCAAATTTTACCAGGGCAAAAACTTGTTTAAGTTGATTAGACGGAACGGCGGTTTCGAAACGAAACTCCAGGCGCTTGAATCACCTGATTCCGATAAACGAGCGAGAAGAAAGACTAGAACGAAGATCGGATCTGAGATCGCGATCGCGGAAAAGACGCGGAATAAATCCGATGAGAAAGAAAACGAAGAACGGTTAAACGAACGGACGCCGTTAACCGGGGAAGAATCGGTGATCATGTTCGTTGAGACGAACGGTCCAAAAGAAGAACGAAAACCGATCTAGGGTTTTCGGAAAAGAAATCGAAAAAGAAAACGGAAAACCGATCTAGGGTATCGGAAAAGAAACCGAAAAAGAAAACGGAAAACCAATCTAGGGTTTCGGAAAAGAAACCGAAAAAGAAAACGGAAAACCGATCTAGGGTTTCGGAAAAGAAACCGAAACGAAGAATCGGAGAGAAAAACCGGAAAAGAAAACCGGAACGGTTTCCTTTACAAGAACCGAACCGCGGGGAAGAAAAAGAGAGGCGCTGGGCTACCTCCGGCGAGGCGGGGCGAACGGTGGCGACGGCGGCGTGCTAGGGCGGTGGCGGCGGCGCTATAGGGGTGGCGGCGGCGGGTGAGGGGCGCGGGGTGGGGCGCGGCTTGGGGAGGAGAGGGGGTTTGGGTTTGATGATTTAGAGGGGGGGTGTTGGGGTATTTATATAGGTGAGGGGAGAGATTACTTGGGGTAGGGGACAAGAAATAGACTAGGAATAGGAAAAAGAAAACGAAACAAAGGAAAGAGGGGGGGCTACCAGCCAGAGTCCAAGCCGGACTCGGCTTAGAGCGAGGCGGCGGCGCTGCCTGCCTGGCGCTGGCGCGCGTGCGGGGCGATGGCCTGGCGCGCAGGAGGCTGGGGTGGCCGGCTGGCTGGGCCTTTGGCCCGGCTGGCCTGGCGGGATTCCTTTTTTTTAAACTGGTTCCGCGCGTAGAAAAAAACAAAAAGAGAACTAAACGAACTCCGAAAAATCTAAAGTAAATTTTCCCCGACTCCTAAAAATGAGCCGAACAGAATGAACTTTTCTCCGGACCTAAAATGCAATTTTTGAAAACACGCATTTTTCCCTATCCAAATAAAATGCGAATAAACACCGGAAAACAAAATTTGATCTATTTATTAAATCTTCATTTTTCCTCAATTTGGGAAAGTCATATTATTCCCTCTCTTATATATTTTTTTAATATCAGAAAATAATTGAAGATGAAATAAATAAATCAAATGATCCTCTTTTCAAATTCGAGAAAACTCTCAAATATGAAAATAACGAAATCTCCAACTCTCTCCGAAGGTCCTTGAGTTGCGTGAAATTTCTAGGATTGACCAAAATGCAAGAAAAATAAGGTATGCATGATGATCTAATGTATAACATTCCAAATTGAAAATTTGGGATGTTACAAACCTACCACCCTTAAAAGGAATCTCGTCCTCGAGATTCGGAGAGGCTAGCAAGAAAAGGTTAGGGTTTGGGGGTCTTCTCAAAATCCATCGATCATCACACGGTGTCTGGGGTGCTACCACCCTTAGAAGCATGGTTACTGTTCCATCAAAACTCATATACTCCATCCTTATTCTTGACAGTGTCGTTCTTCTCAGAACCTCGAGAAAATTTCTCCTCTGAGCTCTTCCGGTAACGGCATAACCTTTTCCTCAATTCTTTTGTCCTTTCATCTTGGTAAGGTTATTCTGTGACTGGGTCTTCTTAGCTGACGGTCTGGCGCCAAAACTAAACAACTATCGATATCTCATGGTGGTCAACAATTTATGGTTTCTCCTGCAGGAAATGGGTCTGGGTTGATCCTCACCGTATAACCTACGGTTGGCAAAGCTGCCTTGTACAAGGGAAAAATACCTATACCATTCTAAGGCTTAAACAAGGTTTTGATCGTCGTCTCTCCACTATAGGTAAGTCACTCAGATTTACCATCCCATATAGCAGGGCGAATAATAAGAGTAAGTCGGTATGGTGATCAATCCATCCCGCACCCAAATCATTACCTTATATATGGTTTAGCGAATCTCGCATTCTAACACTCGATCATCCTCACAAGCATTGCAGAATTTCTCTCGTCGACGAACCAAGTTCGGATTAATCCATTGATTCTGCAAGCCAGACAAACATCTATCGTTCCTTCACAACTCTCAGGTTTTGTGTAAACTCCTATAAAATCGTCTGTCGATAAAATCGTAACTTCTTTCAGGGTTTTTTCCTTCAGCAAGAATGTGCTTGCTTCTTGGCAGGTCCTGGGGCCTGTGGGTTATGGCCCATCTCATCACTTGTAGTCCTTGAACTTATCATCGGGCAACTGATCATTGTTCCAACTTCCTAGTATTCTTAAATCCATCCAATTGTACTGTCTTCCTTCCTTCTATTGGCACCAAACCAAGACGTGAGTACTCAGACTTGTCATGGGGTTGCCATTGCTCCATATTACCAACATCATACCTCCTTTATATCCAATAGTACTTCATCTCTTCATCCTCGTGGGATTTCCCACATACCGAGGTAAAAACTTATACTTATAAAGTCCATACTCTACTTCGTGGAACATCATTATCCTTTCCAGGGTAAGCATCCTTACAGGGGAATATTGGCCATCTCTGCATGGCACTTCTTCAACTGGGAAATGTGAAACACATCATGAACTCCTGACAGTCCTTCGGGTGACTCCAACTTGTTGGCCACTTCTCTCATACGCTCCAAAACTCGGTATGGTCCTACAAATCTCGGGGCTAACTGTCCCTTAACTCCAAATTGTTTAACTCCTCGCAGAGGGGTCATACGAAGACATGCTCTGTCTCCAATTTCATAGACTACCTCCTTGAGTTTTTGAGTCTACATAACTCTTCTACCTGGACTGAGCTATTTTCAGTATATCTCGAATCAACTTAACATTCTCTTCCGACTCCTTGATCACGTTTGGTCCAAACAACTGACGGTCTCCAACTTCATCCCACATATTCTTGGGGTATCACACATATCGAGACAAAACTCGTATTCATTTTGTCCGAAATCCACTCAGTGGAGTATCCTTATCTTTTCCAGGGGTCAATGGTTCTTACAGGGTACTACCACCCTTAAAATGCACAAACCTTCCATAGACCATATTTCTCTTATCCTCAAAAATGGTCAAAATCCTTCTTCATAGAGTAACAACTCATAAAATCCATATCAGTACCAATGATGCTAACTTTATTAATTTCTCAAATCATTACAATCTCCTGTTTTTCCATTACATGCGTCAACTCAACAACTCAATTTAAAGGAAAATGTTCACACTACTACTACTATATTACTTCTGGTACAAACTCAACTACTTATCGCAAGTCTCCTTCTCCTTCGGACAATCTCTGGCAAAGTGCCCTGCTTTATTACAACTAAAACATATTACTTCTGACAAGTATCGAGGTTTCCTTTTTGGGCATTTGTTGAGGTAGTGCCCTGACTCCTTGCACCCATAACAGGTGACATGACTCAGATCCTTCCTGGAATCCAATCTACTTCTCTTTCTGGACTTTTCCATTCCAATCAGGGCTTCTATTTCCTGTGGGTCATACTCTACTTCCTCAGCCGGGAATTCTACTAGATCCCCATTCAAACAATTTTGGGAGATGTGACCTTCTTCTCCACATGAATAGCATGACTTGGTGTAGGGTTTAATTGGTTCTTCTTTGGGCGTGTCCTCCACATCTTCCTTCATCACAGGTTCTTCTAAACTTTCCATAAGGGCTCCTCTCGTTGCTTCTTTCTTCTGCTGGATGGTTCTTTGTACCATGGGGTAAATGTGACACTGAGCAGGGCAGTGGGTAGTCCCTTCACACAAGAAACAAGTAATTTGCCTAGTTGGGCATTCTTCAGCTGGGTGACTTCCTTCACAATTTGGGCATTCATCCTTGTGTTCTATATGGGTGTGTCCGATTTCTCCACAAATCTTGCATGCACAAGGTTTCTTCATGTCCTTTCCATAAGGCTTCAACTTCTGGGACACAAACTGAGACTATAGCAAAGTCAATTTAAATTCTTTCCAAGTGGTTACTCCTTGCCATCCATTGATGGTTTGATACATCCTCCACCAAGTAGCAGCACCTCTTTCAAAGCATTGAAGAGCATGCTGGGCCATATCCTTTCCGACTATAGGGTTGTTCTCCATATGTTCCTCCATGTTCTCAATCCATCGGTCTGTCTCCAATTGACTCATCGGTCCAGAAAATACAAGCTCATCTCCATTCATCATCTATTGGGTCCATGGGTTTGGGGTGAGATAAGAGAGATCAAGAGAGAGGAAAGCACATAATACAAACAAAAGTTTTGAAAAGACAGATTTTTGTTGTGGCTGTCGAAAAACATCAAACAAATGATAGCTCACAAACGTCGCATCTAACGTAGGTATATAATAGGGGTTTGGTCTTCTAAAGGTCAATGAATCTTCAACGTCTCCAAACTCTTCAAGCCTTGTTCAAGCCTCCAATGGCTTCTTCCAATCATGCTTGTCCTTCTCAAGTTCTTTTGCCAGATCATCTCTGTTGACGTGAAATCTCTCGTGACATCCTATAATAATCTAGAGTTGCATTTCAAACTTCTAGGTTTCAACATCCTTGGCATGAACCATGGTCCTACTGTCCTTCAGTTCCTGACGAATCTCCTGTATCTCAAGGTTTTACTTCTCTAGCTTGGCTGCTTTCAACTTCTGGTCTTAAGTTCTTCACGAAATGCTTCCTTGTCTAATACGACTTCCTGGAGCTCCATTTTAAACTTCTTGATGTACTACTCCAGATCTTGGTGATACACCAGCTAAATTTAAAACTGCATCCTTTGCTGATAGATGCTCCATCAGCCTTCTACCATCCAATCCTTCTGAAGGAATGCATGCTTAGCTCAGCTCGGTGACCACAATATCAATGGTGATGACATCACGGATAACCATGTTTCTGCCCTTGTCATTGCCATGAGCTATCTTGCCAGTTGATATCTCCTGCCTTAGGGTTTTCTTGACAAAACTTTGAGTTCTCAACTCTCCATGTTTTGGTCTTTCTCCAATACACCTTGATCTCGGGTATTGACAACTTCCATAGTCTACCAAGTTCCATAAGGGTAGCCTTCCTAGGTCATACAAATCTGGGAATTCTTCAGAGCCTTCCAATTCTACTTGTCTTCAGCCTTCAACCGTTATAGTTTCCATTATTCCGATGCACGGAAAATACTCTTCATTCCGAAGTGGTCTTAGTTGTCTGATATCTTGTACTTCTTGGAGTGGTCTCATCAGTGGAATCTTCGAGGGGTCAAAAGGGTAAAGGGGTATGGTATCACTAAAAAGAATTTTTGAATAAGCTCAGAAGAGAAGAGAGGTAAAAGATCTTTTTGAAAGGGAAAGTTGTAGAGAAAAAATCTCTGCTATGGGCTTGCCGGTTTCTAGGGTCACGTCCTACAGTCAACATGTGCTCTGATACCATCTTGTAGCGACCCGACCCGAATGGATCAAGTCTCTGTGCTTAGGTGTCATCCCTGGATCGGTATGCTGACACACACAGTACTCGAAGGATTTATAATAGAGGTAAATCACATGTATAAAGTAGCGTAAATACTATTACCTCAATCCACATAGCGGAAGCAACAAGGTTGTGGATTCCCATCAACACCAACGGCAAAGTTGAGTGTAGAAATCGTAACCCTAACGTATCACTTACTCGTCGTAAGAAATCTGCAACATAAGACGTTGCAGCCCGAAACGGGTCAGTACATTGAATGTACTGGCAAATTCACACCATAGAGAATGATGGACAATGGCTATCACTATATACATATTTGGCTGGTGGAAAAGCTCTATGGTTATAAGGTTTTTGCGTAAAGCCAATTTTTCCCTACTGCAAAGGAATAAATTTATTTAACTACCATGGTGGTTGTGAAACATTGAGAATGGTTGACAGCATTCTCAATCCCAATTAAAAATAATTAAAACCCAACAACATTAATTAGAAGTAACATGTTGAGATTCACATGATATTCAAGTACTAGATACTCAAGTTGTCCATAACCGGGGACACGGCTAATCATGATTAGTTTGTACACTCTGCAGAGGTTTGCGCACTTTTCCCCACATGACTCGATCGCCTCTGTTTGTTTTCTCGCACTACAAGGTGTTTGAGAAACGGATGACCGAGACATAGTCTTTCAGAAGCGCTAGCACCTTACATGTGGGGTAGACCGTACCACCTACAACCCCTACATCTACTAGTCCACCCCGTAAGAGTTCGCACAACTTAGTCAACTATGCCAGAGCCCATAGTAGCATGTGGCTGCACACGGAAGTTTCTAGCATGAATTATCTTATGATCCCTTTGAGCCTGGGTGGCGGTCCAAAAAAACAGGCAAGTCCTGATAGACATCAGGTGCCTCAATCCACCCAGATGTGTGTTTAAGTTGCCACCTTAGATAAACCATTAAAATTATCAACTCACATATGTCATGGATATCACTCACCCAATCCACGTCTACTAGCATAGCATGGCATAATAAGCAAACGTAGAAGTAACTCCCAAAGGTTTCATAATAATACAGGTGATAGGTACTACCTCATCTACTTCCCATCCCACAATTTAATTAGATCCTAATCATGCAATGTGTGAGGATTGATCTAATGCAAGAAACACTCGGTTGTAGAAAAGGTATGATCAAAGTGTGAACTTGCCTGCAATGTAGATGAAGATGATTCGCACTTAAAACTCTTGAGAGATCTACTCGTCACACTCCGGTCAATCTATCGTAAGCAAACAATAGTAACCACACAATAAGTACTCATCTAATGCACAAGTAAAACTCGAACAAGAGAACAAACCAGATAGTTCAACTTAAGAACTCCGGTTGCAAAGAAAGAACGAACCGAACAAAGAAACGGAAAACAAACGGCGGAAGAAAACAACTCGGTTCTAGCAAGTTGAATCTAGGTCAAATTTTACAAGGGCAAAAACTTGTTTAAGTTGATTAGACGGAACGGCGGTTTCGAAACGAAACTCCAGGCGCTTGAATCACCCGATTCCGATAAACGAGCGAGAAGAAAGACTAGAACGAAGATCGGATCTGAGATCGCGATCGCGGAAAAGACGCGGAATAAATCCGACGAGAAAGAAAACGAAGAATGGTTAAATGAACGGACGTCATTAACCGGGGAAGAATCAGTGATCACGTTCGTTGAGACGAACGGTCCGAAAGAAGAACGAAAACCGATCTAGGGTTTTCGGAAAAGAAACCGAAAAGAAAACGGAAAACCGATCTAGGGTTTCGGAAAAGAAACCGAAAAAGAAAACGGAAAACCGATCCAGGGTTTCGGAAAAGAAACCGAAAAAGAAAACGAAAAACCGATCTAGGGTTTCAGAAAAGAAACCGAAACGAAGAATCGGAGAGAAAAACCGGAAAAGAAAACCGGAACGGTTTCCTTTAAAAGAACCGAACCGCGGGGAAGAAAAAGAGAGGCGCGGGGCTACCTCCGGTGAGGCGGGGCGAACGGTGGCGACGGCGGCGTGCTAGGGCGGTGGCAGCGGCGCTATAGGGGCGGCGGCGGCGGGTGAGGGGCGCGGGGTGGGGCGCGGCTTGGGGAGGAGAGGGGGTTTGGGTTTGATGATTTAGAGGGGGGGTGTTGGGGTATTTATATAAGTGAGGGGAGAGATTACTTGGGGTAGGGGACAAGAAATAGACTAGGAATAGGAAAAAGAAAACAAAACAAAGGAAAGAGGGGGGGCTACCGGCCAGAGTCCAAGCCGGACTCGGCTTAGAGCGAGGCGGCGGCGCTGCCTGCCTGGCGCTGGCGCGTGTGCGGGGCGATGTCCTGGCGCGCAGGAGGCTGGGGTGGCCGGCTGGCTGGGCCTTTGGCCCGGCTGGCCTGGCGGGATTCCTTCTTTTTTATTTTAAACTGGTTCCGTGCACAGAAAAAAAACAAAAAGATAACTAAACGAACTCCGAAAAATCTAAAGTAAATTTTCCCTGACTCCTAAAAATGGGCCGAACAAAATGAACTTTTCTCCGGACCTAAAATGCAATTTTTGAAAACACGCGTTTTCCCTATCCAAAAAAATGCGAATAAACACCGGAAAACAAAATTTGATCTATTTATTAAATCTTCATTTTTCCTCAATTTGGGAAAGTCATATTATTCCCTCTCTTATATATTTTTTTAATATTGGAAAATAATTGAAGATGAAATAAATAAATCAAAGGATCCTCTTTTCAAATTCGAGAAAACTCTCAAATATGAAAATAACGAAATCTCCAACTCTCTCCGAAGGTCCTTGAGTTGCGTGAAATTTCTAGGATCGACCAAAATGCAAGAAAAATAAGGTATGCATGATGATCTAATGTATAACATTCCAAATTGAAAATTTGGGATGTTACACAAGTTAATAAGCTCGAGGAAGAGAATCGCATCCTGAGGGGCATCATCGCCAAGAATATCACATCACCACCTCCAAAGAAAGAGACATAAATACATGGGTATGGGCACTCCCCTTGGCAACTGCCAAGCTTGGGGGAGTGCCCCAGTATCGTATCACCATCACACTTTTATCTTCACCATTTTTTTAGTTCGATCCTTTTGGTAATATCTTGATCTAGTAGAATAAAGTTTTAGCATGATCTAGTTTGGAGTTTTGCTTTATGATCCTTCTATGTAATTGAGTCCATGAGCTATATATAATAAATATTAGTGTTGAGTCAAGGGCTTTGCTATCTTGCTATGATCCTTGAGAAAAAAAGAGGAAGAATAAAAAGAAATAAAGAGATCATATTGCTCTTATGGAGAGTAACGACTTCACATATAAAGAGTATGATGAATAAAAGTTGTTGAGAGTTGACAAACATAGTTTTGGTCATCGTTGCAATTAATAGGAAGTAATAAAGAAAGATAGGTTTTCACATATAAATATACTATCTTGGACATCTTTTATGATTGTGAGCACTCATTAAATATGACATGCTAAAAAGTTGATGTTGGACAAGGAAGACAACGTAATGGGTTATGTTTCCTTACATCTGAAATAAATTATATTGTCATGGATCATCCAACATGTTGAGCTTGCCTTTCCCTCTCTTGCTAGCCAAATTCCTTGCACCAAATAGAGATACTACTTGTGCTTCCAAATATCCTTAAACCCAGTTTTGCCATGAGAGTCCACCATATCTACCTATGGATTGAGTAAGATCCTTCAAGTAAGTTGTCATTGTTGCAAGAAATAAAAATTGCTCTCTAAATATGTATGATTTATTAGTGTGGAGAAAATAAGCTTTATACGATCTTGTGATGTGTGGTGTCTACTACACAACCTTCTTCTTGTAGACGTTGTTGGGCCTCCAAGTGCAGAGGTTTGTAGGACAGTAGCAAATTTCCCTCAAGTGGATGACCTAAGGTTTATCAATCCGTAGGAGGCGTAGGATGAAGATGGTCTCTCTCAAGCAACCCTGCAACCAAATAAAAAAGAGTCTCTTGTGTCCCCAACACACCCAATACAATGGTAAATTGTATAGGTGCACTAGTTCGGCGAAGAGATGGTGATACAAGTGGTATATGGAGAGTAGATAAAGGTTTTTGTAATCTGAAAATATAAAAATAGCAAGGTAACTAATGATAAAAGTGAGCGTAAACGGTATTGCAAAGCGTTGAAACAAGGCCTAGGGTTCATACTTTCACTAGTGCAAGTTCTCTCAACAATAATAACATAATTGGATCACATAACTATCCCTCAACATGCAACAAAGAGTCACTCCAAAGTCACTAATAGCGGAGAACAAAGGAAGAGATTATGGTAGGGTACGAAACCACCTCAAAGTTATTCTTTCCAATCAATCCGTTGGGCTATTCCTATAAGTGTCACAAATAGCCCTAGAGTTCGTACTAGAATAACACCTTAAGACACAAATCAACCAAAACTCTAATGTCACCTAGATACTCCAATGTCACCTCAAGTATCCGTGGGTATGATTATACGATATGCATCACACAATCTCAGATTCATCTATTCAACCAACACATAGAACCTCAAAGAGTGCCCCAAAGTTCCTACCGGAGAATCACGACGAAAACGTGTGCCAACCCCTATGCATAGGTTCATGGGCGGAACCCACAAGTTGATCACCAAAACATACATCAAGTGAATCACGTGGTATCCCATTGTCACCACAGATACGCACAGTAAGACATACATCAGGTGTTCTCAGATCTTTAAAGACTCAATCCGATAAGATAACTTCAAAGGGAAAACTCAATCCATTACAAGAGAGTAGAGGGGGAGAAAACATCATAAGATCCAACTATAATAGCAAAGCTTGCGATACATCAAGATCGTACCACCTCAAGAACACGAGAGAGAGAGAGAGAGAGAGAGAGATCAAACACATAGCTACTAGTACATACCCTCAGCCCCGAGGGAGAACTACTCCTTCCTCATCATGGAGAGCACCGGGATGATGAAGATGGCCACCGGAGAGGGATTCCCCCCTCCGGCAGGGTGCCGGAACAGGTCTAGATTGGTTTTCGGTGGCTAGGCTTCTGGCGGCGGAACTCCCGATCTATTGTGTTCCCTGATCGTTTTAGGGTATATGGAGATATATAGGCGGAAGAAGTACGTCAGGGGAGCCATGAGGGGCCCACGAGGGTGGAGGGTGCGCCCAGGGAGGTGGGCGTGCCCCCTGCCTCGTGGCTTCCTTGTTGATCCCCCGACGTGCACTCCAAGTCTCCTGTATTGCTTTCTTTCTAAAAATAAGTTCCGTGAAGTTTCAGGTCAATTGGACTCCGTTTGATTTTCCTTTTCTGCGATACTCTAAAACAAGGAAAAAATAGAAACTGGCACTAGGCTCTGGGTTAATAGGTTAGTCCCAAAAATAATATAAAAGTGCATATAAATGCATATAAAACATCCAAGGTTGATAGTATAATAGCATGGAACAATCAAAAATTATAGATACGTTGGAGACGTATCAGCATCCCCAAGCTTAATCCCTGCTCGTCCTGAGTAGGTAAATGATAAAAATAGAATTTTTGATGTGGAATGCTACCTAACATATTTATCTAAGTAATTCTCTTCATTTTGGCATGAATGTTTAGATCCATGAGATTCAAGACAAAAGTTTAATATTGACATAAAAATAATAATACTTCAAGCATACTATCAAAGTAATCATGTCTTCTCAAAATAACATGGCCAAAGAAAGTTATCCCTACAAAATCATATAGTCTGGCTATGCTCCATCTTCATCACACAAAGTATTTAAATCATGCACAACCCCGATGACAAGCCAAGCAATTGTTTCATACTTTTGATGTTCTCAAACTTTTTCAATCTCCACGCAATACATGAGCATGAGCCATGGACATAGCACTATAGGTGGAATAGAAGGGTGGTTGTGGAGAAGACAAAATGGAGAAGATAGTCTCACATCAACTAGGCGTATCAACGGGCTATGGAGATGCCCATCGATAGATATCAATGTGAGTGAGTAGGGATTGCCATGCAACGAATGCACTAGAGCTATAAGTGTATGAAAGCTCGAAAAGAAACTAAGTGGGTGTGCATCCAACTTGCTTGCTCACGAAGGCCTATGGAATTTTGAGGAAGCCCGTCATTGGAATATACAAGCCAAGTTCTATAATGAAAGATTCCCACTAGTATATGAAAGTGACAACATAGGAGAAGATTATGGTGCTACTTTGAAGCACAAGTGTGGTAAAAGGATAGTAGCATTGTCCCTTCTCTCTTTTTCTCTCATTTTTTATTTTTATTTGGGCCTTCTCTTTTTTATGGCCTCTTTTCTCTTTTTTTATTTGGGCTTCTTTGGCCTCTTTTATTTATTTATTTTCGTCTGGAGTCTCATCCCGACTTGTGGGGGAATCATAGTCTCCATCACCCTTTCCTCACTTGGGACAATGCTCTAATAATGATGATCATCACACTTTTATTTACTTACAACTCAAGAATTACAACTTGATACTTAGAACAAGATATGACTCTATATGAATGCCTCCGGTGGTGTACCGGGATGTGCAATGACTCATGAGTGACATGTATGAAAGGATTATGAATGGTGGCTTTGCCACAAATACGATGTCAACTACATGATCATGCAAAGCAATATGAAAATGATGGAGCATGTCATAATAACGGAACGGTGGAAAGTTGCATGGCAATATATCTCGGAATGGCTATGGAAATGCCATGATAGGTAGGTATGGTGGCTATTTTGAGGAAGGTATATGGTGGGTTTATGGTACCGGCGAAAGTTGCGCGGTACTAGAGAGGCTAGCAATAGTGGAAGGGTGAGAGTGTGTATAATTCATGGACTCAACACTAGTCATAAAGAACTCACATACTTATTGCAAAAATCTATTAGTTATCAAAACAAAGTACTACGCGCATGCTCCTAGGGGGATAGATTGGTAGGAAAAGACCATCGCTCGTCCCCGACCGCCACTCATAAGGAAGACAATCAATAAATAAATCATGCTCCGACTTCATCACATAACGGTTCACCATACATGCATGCTACGGGAATCACAAACTCCAACACAAGTATTTCTCAAATTCACAACTACTCAACTAGCATGACTCTAATATCACCATCTTCATATCCCAAACTGATGAAGCCATGTACCTAGGGTAGGGGCACGGACCTATCCAAAAAGCCCTACCCTAGGACATCCCTAGAAGAAGTCACCTTTCAATCGACTTGAAGGTATCCCACTCGACGGGTTCAAGACACTCGACCAAGAAGCTATCACTCGACCATGAAGCCAACCACTCGACCGTCAGGAGACCTAAAGTCACTCCGCAGGCAAACAGTCGGCTATTAAGTAGTCTTTATGGTCATTATAGCACTTTATTAGGGGCGTTACCAGTAACGCCCAACCTTAAATGTACCTTAAACCCTGCATTACTGAGGGCAGGAGGGGGCCGGCGAACTCTATATAAGCCACCCCCCTCCTCAGTATGAAGGGTTCGCACCCCTGTTATTGACACGCCAGTAATCCAGTCGACCGCCTCCGGGCACCGAGACGTAGGGCTGTTACTTCCTCCGCGAAGGGCTTGAACTCGTACATCTTGGTGTGTTTACAACTTCCCAATAGCTGAGATCTAGCCTCTCCATACATACCCCCCTACATCACTGTCAGAGTTAGAACCACGACAGTTGGCGCCCACCATGGGGCTGGAATCTTAGCACCTCATTGGAGAAGTTGTGATTTTTCTGATCCCTTTGATCATGGTTTCGTGCGGAGTTTTGGTGGAGGGCCGCGAGATCCGCCTCGGCGCGCTCACGTTCATCGCTGACGACTCCGCCTGGCTTCAGGAGGCGCCACTCGACATCGACGCACTCCCCGTCCGCGGTGCAACGCATTTGCGCGCATGCGTTCGTGGCGTCCTCCTGCGGCAGCCGTCGACCCAATATCGGTCGGCCCCCGTATCGTCTCCCCGCTCTGTCTCCCACCGGCGCAAGCGCTCCGGTCGGTCGAGACTTTAGAGGTGGGTGAGGCATGCCGTGGCTCGCCAGTCGGCCGCCCCGCAAGTCGCGGCAATCGAGCCCAACGAATCCCTCTGCGGCCTGTTCGACCTGTCGACTGGCTCCGCGGAGACCACGTCCGAGTGCGACAGCAGCGACCCAGCGGCTGAGATCCTGGCGGTCGATGGAACGCACAGTCCTCCCGGTTTCCCTCGCGCTGATGGAGGCACGGGTGGGGGCGACCCCTCGCATCCCCACGATGAGTATCTCCCCGAACCTCTCACGCCATTACAGTGAGAGGAGCTCCGCCGCCGGAACACGGACGCACTCTGCACTCCTATCATCGGAGAGTCCCCCGAGGCCCGGGCCTTGGAGGATGCGCGCTTGGCTAATTTGGCCGAGCGCACTCGACTGGAGAATCTCCAGCGAGCACTCGACGAGCAAGCGCGTCAGCGGGCTCCCGAGTCTAGTCGACGCCAGCTCTTCCCGCCGATGCAGGTATACCGAACCCCAGTTCAGAATTTGGCCGCCGTGGCCCGTATAGCAGAATCGATTCAGCCCTCCCAGTCGGAGGCTGGCAGGGGCTTGTTACAGATCAGAGCGTTGCTCCGGGCGGCGGGAAACTAGAATTCCGCTGTTTCTCAGTCGCGGAATAGGATCCACAGTCGATCCGTTGCAACAGATACAGTCCAGTCGGCTCACACCCCGCGGTCGCCCCCGAGGCGTGAGGGACGTGGTGACCGGCATGATCAGTACAGAAGGAATGAGAAGTATGATCACCGATCCGATCGTGATGATCGACGTCGAGTGCCAACCCCTCCCCCGAGGAGTGGGTCATATGCGCCTCGACATCGAGATGACAGGCGCCCTCATAGCGTTGGGCAGAGGATTCCCGTCGACCCCAGGGACCCAGGCTTTGACGCGAGATCTGTCCTCGTTCAAGGCTTGGTTGACAGGAACAGGGCTCATCGGGAAGGCCAGAACAGAGATGCGCCCACCAGCAGCAGAATACGTGTTTCAGGGCCAGAGTGTTTCAGTCGAGCCATCAGGGCCACGCTGATTCCTCCCAACTTTCGGTTGGCGACTGGAGTCAGCAAGTTCACCGGTGAGTCTAAGCCTGACACTTGGCTCGAAGATTATCGAGTGGCTGTACAGATTGGCGGTGGCAATGATGAGGTGGCTATGAAGCATTTGCTTCTCCTGTTAGAGGGCTCGGCTAGAGCGTGGCTAAATCAGTTAGTACCCAGCAGCATCTACACTTGGGAGGATCTCTCTCGAGTGTTTGTCATAACCTTTGAGGGAACATGCAAGCGACCCGCGGGCCTTACAGAATTGCGGTCTTGCGTGCAGAAGCCGAGTGAAACTCTGAGGGATTACATCCAGAGGTGGATCACTTTGCATCACACAGTTGAGAACGTACCGGATCACCAAGCAGTTTGTGCCTTTAAAGAAGGCGTCAAGAACAGAGAGTTGAACCTGAAGTTCGGTCGGACCGGAGAAATGTCCCTGAATCGGATGATGGAAATTGCCACCAAATACGCTAACGGAGAAGATGAAGATCGACTCCGGAGTGGCAAGCAGAAAGCAGTCGCCCAGGAAACCGGGGGCAATTCCAGTCGGAAGCAGAAGCGGAAGGCCGAGCCAGCCGCCCCTGGGGAGGCCCTGGCCGCAACCCAGGGAAATTTCAAGGGAAAACCCAAAGGCCCCTGGAAGCCCAAGAAAGTCAAGGATCAAGATGGAAATGATGTTTTGGACCTGCCATGTCACATCCACACCAAGAAAGATGAAGAGGGTAATTTCATTTACCCAAAGCATACCACTCGACAGTGCCGGCTCCTGATCCAGCAGTTTCAGGGCAAACAGCCCAAAGATAAGGAAAAAGAGTCGGACAGAGTCGAGGACAAGGAAGATAGCAACGACGGATACCCCCAAATCAATTCCACCCTGATGATTTTTGCTGATGTCGAAAGCAAAAGTCGACTGAAAGTCATTAACCGTGAGGTGAATATGGTTGCTCCGGCGACACCCAGTTATCTGAAGTGGTCTCAGACTGCCATCACATTCGACCAGTCCGATCACCCTACGCACATTGCCACCCCTGGGAGGCAAGCTTTGGTGGTCGACCCAGTTGTCGAAGGCACTCGACTGACCAAAGTCCTGATGGATGGTGGCAGTGGCCTGAACATATTGTATGCTGAAACATTGAAAGGGATGGGCATTCCGATGTCCAGGCTCAGTGCCAGCAACATGAGCTTCCATGGAGTCATTCCTGGAAAGAAAGCCGAGTCACTCGGCCAGATTGCTCTCGACGTGGTTTTCGGTGATTCAAAGAATTACCGCAGGGAAAAGTTGACATTTGAGGTTGTGGACTTCCAAAGTGCTTATCATGCTATTCTGGGTCGGCCAGCTTATGCATGCTTCATGGCTCGACCGTGCTACGTGTATCTCAAGTTGAAGATGCCCGGCCCCAGAGGTGTGATCACCGTTACCGGCAATCAGAAGAAAGCAGAAGAGTGTTTTCAGAAAGGATCGAAGATTGCTGACGCTCAGATGGTAGTTGTTGAGCTACAAGAGTACCAGAAGACTGCTGATCCGAGTGAATTGCTACGAGCCAAGAAGCCTGCTTCAGAATCTGCTTTTCAGTCGTTCGGTGAAACTAAGCCAGCTCACATTCACCCGACCGACCCCGACGCTGCTCCGACTCACATCTCGACGACGCTCGACTCCAAATAGGAAGAAGCGCTCATCCAGTTCCTCTGTGAGAACTGGGACGTCTTCGCATGGAAGCCTTCTGACATGCCTGGAGTTCCCAGGGGGCTGGCTGAGCACCGTCTACGAGTCGACCCGAAGTTCAAGCCTGTGAAAGAACATCTTCGACGGTCCGCCGTCCAGAAGAGGAAAGCTATTGGCGAGGAGGTGGCTCGGCTCTTAGCAGCGGAGTTCATCCGAGAGATTTACCACTCCGAGTGGCTCGCCAATGTAGTCATGGTCCCCAAAAAGGACAAGTCACTTCGCATGTGCATTGACTTCAAACATATCAATCGGGCCTGCCCGAAAGATCATTTCCCTCTCCCTCGCATCGACCAAATAGTCGACTCGACTGCGGGGTGCGAGAGACTGTCTTTTCTAGATGCCTATTCCGGGTACCATCAGATCCGTCTGTATGGACCCGACGAGATCAAAACAGCTTTCATCACTCCATTCGGATGCTTCTGTTATGTCACCATGCTGTTCGGCCTCAAGAACGCCGGAGCCACGTTCATGAGAATGATTCAGAAGTGTTTACTCACTCAAATCAGTCGGAATGTGGAGGCTTACATGGATGATATAGTGGTCAAGTCACGCAAAGGTTCCGACCTGTGGACTGACCTTGCTGAAACCTTTGCCAACCTCAGGAGGTACGATATCAAGCTCAATCCATCAAAGTGCACATTCGAAGTTCCAGGTGGAAAGTTACTTGGTTTTCTCGTTTCCGAACAAGGAATCGACGCCAATCCCGAGAAAGTTGGCACCATACTCCGAATCAAGCGCCCTGTGTGTGTACACGATGTCCAGAAACTTACAGGTTGCTTGGCCGCTCTAAGTCGATTCATTTCTCGTCTCGGTGAAAAGGCGTTGCCTCTTTACCGACTGATGAAGAAGTCTGACAAGTTCGAGTGGACTCCAGAAGCTGACGCAGCATTTGCAGAGCTCAAAGCTCTGCTCTCCACCCAGCCGGTGCTTGCTGCCCCAATTAGTAAAGAGCCTCTGCTGCTGTACATTGCGGCCACGGGACAAGTTTTCCGTATAGTACTCACGGTCGAGCGGGAAGAAGAAGGAAAGGCCTTCAGAGTTCAGCGCCCAGTGTATTATGTGTCTGAAGTTTTGACCCCTTCGAAGCAAAGATATCCCCATTACCAGAAGCTTGTATATGGGATCTACATGACCACGAAGAAGGTTGCACACTACTTCTCTGACCATTCCATTACAGTCGTCAGCGACGCTCCATTGTCAGAGATCTTGCACAACAGAGATGCAACTGGTCGAGTGGCTAAGTGGGCGATTGAACTCCTCCCCCTAGATATCAAGTTTGAAGCAAAGAAGGCTATCAAGTCTCAAGCAATTGCAGATTTCATCGCCGAGTGGATTGAACAGCAACTCCCGACTCAAGTTCACTCGGAGCACTGGACCATGTTCTTCGATGGATCTAAGATGCTGAACGGTTCCGGTGCTGGGGTAGTATTGGTCTCCCCCCGAGGAGATAAGCTCAGATACGTTCTCCAGATTCACTTCGATTCCTCCAACAATGAAGCAGAATATGAAGCACTCTTGTACGGGTTGCGCATGGCCATTTCACTCGGCGTCCGGCGCCTCATGGTCTACGGCGACTTAGATTTGGTGGTTAATCAGGTGATGAAGGAGTGGGACGTCATAAGCCCAGCTATGACTGGCTATTGCAACGCAGTAAGAAAGCTAGAAAAGAAATTCGAGGGGTTAGAGCTTCATCACATCCCTCGACTGAAAAATCAAGCAGCAGATGATCTGGCAAAGATAGGCTCCAAGAGAGAAGCCATTCCCAGCAATGTGTTTTTGGAGCACATCCGCTCGTCATCAGTCCAGGAGGATCCCTTCACAGAAGAAGCCCCGCAACCGAAAAGTGCCATCGATCCGACTGAAGTCGAAATTCCTGCTATGGTCGACCTAGTCATGGAGGTCTTGGCTATCACTCCTGACTGGACGGTACCATACATCGCATATATCTTGAGGAAAGAACTCCCGGAGGACGAGGAAGAGGCTCGACAGATCGTCCGCCGATCCAAGGCCTTCACAGTCATAAAGGGACAATTGTATAGGGAAAGCGCGACTGGAATCGGTCAGAAATGCATAACACCAGAAGAGGGTCAGATGATCCTTAATGATATCCACTCGGGGACCTGTGGTCACCATGCGTCCTCTCAGACCATTGTGGCTAAAGCATACCGAGCAGGATTTTACTGGCCAAGAGCAAATGAGATGGCAAAAGAGATAGTCGACAAGTGTGGAGGTTGCCAGTTCTACTCCAACATGTCACACAAGCCTGCATCAGCCCTGAAGACCATTCCACTCATCTGGCCCTTTGCTGTCTGGGGACTGGACATGGTCGGTCCACTGAGAACAGGCAGGAGCGGATTCACGCATGTACTTGTGGCAGTCGACAAGTTCACCAAATGGATTGAAGCCAAGCCTATCAAGAATCTCGATGCTTGCACTACTATCAGTTTTGTCAGAGGGCTGACATTCAGATATGGGGTCCCGCATAGCATCATCACCGACAATGGGTCAAACTTCGATTCAGACAAGTTCAGAGCTTTTTGCGCCTCTCAAGGCACGCGAGTCGACTACGCGTCGGTCGCGCATCCTCAGTCGAATGGACAAGCTGAAAGAGCAAATGGTCTGATTCTCAAAGGATTGAAGCCTCGATTGATGCATGATCTCAACCACGCAGCAGGCGCTTGGGTCGACGAACTTCCATCGGTTTTGTGGGGGCTGAGGACCACCCCGAACCGATCGACCGGAAGAACGCCATTTTTTCTGGTTTACGGAGCCGAAGCCGTCCTGCCGAGTGATCTACTTCACAACGCCCCCAGAGTCGAGCTTTATAACGAAGACGAAGCAGAGCAAGCCCGGCAAGATGCAGTCGACCTCCTAGAGGAGGAGAGGGAAATGGCTATGATCAGATCGACCATTTATCAGCAAGACTTGCGTCGATTCCATGCCAGAAATGTGAAGAGCCGAGCCTTCCAGGAAGGAGATTTGGTCCTCCGAGTGGATCAACAGAAACCACACAAACTTGCTCCTACTTGGGAAGGTCCCTTCATCGTCACCAGAGTCCTCCCCAATGGAGCATATCACCTCTACAACGTTGATCACCAGACCGACGAGCCACGAGCTTGGAATGCGGAACTACTCCGCCCCTTTTACACTTGAGTTCTCCCTTGGACGAGATGTAATAAGAAAAAAAATTCTGCAGTTCATTTTTATCAAAGACAAGAGTGTCCCAATAATCGCTGCCACTTTTGTTTGCATACGAAATCCCCCAGTGGGTGACATAGCCGCGAATCCGTTTCGCCTAAGTTTAAAAAATCCTACCGAGTGGAGAGCAATCCTCCCACTCGGGGGCTTAGCTGCAGTCCAGTACTCGCCTAAGGTCTCCCACTTAGAGACTTAGCTGCAGTCAGGCACTCGCCTAAGTTTGAAAAAATCCTACCGAGTGGAGAGCAAACCCCCCACTCGGGGGCTTAGCTGCAGTCCAGTACTCGCCTAAGTTCTCCCACTTAGAGACTTAGCTGCAGTCGGGCACTCGCCTAAGTTTGAAAAAATCCTACCGAGTGGAGAGCAAACCTCCCACTCGGGGGCTTAGCTGCAGTCCAGTACTCGCCTAAGTTCTCCCACTTAGAGACTTAGCTGCAGTCAGGCACTCGCCTAAGTTTGAAAAAATCCTACCGAGTGGAGAGCAAACCTCCCACTCGGGAGCTTAGCTGCAGTCCAGTACTCGCCTAAGTTCTCCCACTTAGAGACTTAGCTGCAGTCAGGCACTCGCCTAAGTTTGAAAAAATCCTACCGAGTGAAGAGCAAACCTCCCACTCGGGGGCTTAGCTGCAGCCCAGTGCTCGCCTAAGTTTGAAAAAATCCTACCGAGTGAAGAGAAAACCTCCCACTCGGGGGCTTAGCTGCAGCCCAGTGCTCGCCTAAGTGTTTAAAAATCCTACCAAGTGGAGAGCAAACCTCCCACTCGGGGGCTTAGCTGCAGTCCAGTACTCGCCTAAGTTCTCCCACTTAGAGACTTAGCTGCAGTCAGGCACTCGCCTAAGTTTGAAAAAATCCTACCGAGTGGAGAGCAATCCTCCCACTCGGGGGCTTAGCTGTAGTCCAGTACTCGCCTAAGTTCTCCCACTTAGAGACTTAGCTGCAGTCAGGCACTCGCCTAAGTTTTAAAAAATCCTACTGAGTGGAGAGCAAACCTCCCACTCGGGGGCTTAGTTGCGGCCCAGCACTCGCCTAAGTGTTTAAAAATCCTACCGAGTGAGAGCAAACCTCCCACTCGGGGGCTTAGCTGCAGACCAGCGCTTGCCTAAGTACAGAACACAACCCAATCCGCAAGGACGACGAGGTGCAAATCGACTGCTACCTTCTCCTTCGGAGCTGCACCACAAATACAAAAGTTATTTCGAGTGAAGATCGAGTTCCTCTCGACGGATCATCCATGAAGATATTCAACGATAAATCCAATTCAGATAAGACCTAAAGGTCCCAGACCTCAGGCCAAAGTAATCGAGCCCTCAGCTCGATGGAGTTTAACGGTTACAAAATCCACTCGGCATTCCAAGGCAAATTTAAAGTGGAGCTTAAAAGCTTTTCACTCCTCAGGTGGAGGACTGGAAGGGGCGACGAACTCGTCCAAGTCGATCCCGTCTGCAATACGGGTGGCAGCAGCGATGAAAGTCTCCATGAAATCTTGAAAGTTGTGCTTCCTGGTATTTGCAACTTGGATGGCGGCCAGCTTCTCTTCTCACGCCTCCTTGCAATGGACGCGGACCAGAGACAGAGCCACATCAGCGCCACACTGAGCAGAAGACTTCTTCCACTCCTGCACTCGGTCAGGGAATTCCATTAAGTCGAGTCATTAGAGACTCGAGATCGTTTTGGAGCGTAGCCTCTGGCCAAAGTGCCGGGTCGATCCGTGACATGGCAACCTTCAGTCGAGCCAAGTAGTCCACGACGCCGTCAATGCGAGATTCCAGTCGGAGCAGATTCATGGCAGCTTCATCTTTCATGGGAGAGTTGATTGGATCCAAACCTGTTTTGATCCGCCCAGTCTCCTCTTCAAAGTTCTGGCAAAGCTCTGCACACATGATCCAAGGATAAGTCAATTTTCATAGACTGAGTCGACACGAAAAAAAAAACTAGTCGGAACTGAATGTGCACCTTCAAGCTTGATGTACAACTTCTTGGCGAGGCTCCTCAAGTAGCTCTCCAGGTCGTCCCTCCTGCGAGCGATGCCTTCCATCTTCTCGTTCAGGGTGAGGTTCTCCTTCTTCCAACATGAACACTCCCTATTGGCTTCATTTAGAGCGGTCTTCAGTTTGGTATTCTCTTCTTCTAAGTGGTCGACCGAAGCCAGCTTCTGTACGGCCAGGGCGGTCTTGTCATCAGCCTCCTTACGGGCAGCAGCCAAGTCCTGATCCTTCTTCGCCAGAGCTTCATTCAGTTTTTCTGCGAAGAAATGATGATCAAATCGGAAATAGCAGAAGGATACTCAAGCCTAAAAGCTAACCAGTCGAAAAAATCGTCTTACCTGCGGCGCCGTCTCTGACCTTCTGCAGCTCTGTTCTGGCCAGCTCCAGATCAAGGTTCAGTTGAATCTGCTGCTTCTCCAAGTCAGACAAGCGGGCTCCAAGATCGCAAGATTTCTGAAGTCAAAGGGGAGAAGTTATCATTACAAAAAAAACAAAGGCAATAAATACTAAGACTACGGTCGACTGCCAGCAGTCCACCATAGTCTCGGGGACTACACCCAGTGGGTGCACTTAGCGTGCCCCCACCGGTTCCTATCCCACCCGACCGGCCCTCGAAGTCGAGTCCAAGACAAGTTGCTTCCGAGTAACTAAGAGACAGTGATGGCGTTTCTAAGACTACAGCCGAAGCAAAAACATTCGACAGTAGTCTCGGGGACTACACCCAATGGGTGCACTTAGCGTGCCCCCACTCGTCCAAGAATTGGCAGACACACCCAATGGGTGTACGGATATAAAGATCTTCGGAAAAGAGATTCTTCAAACAGCATATCGTAACAGACCAAGTGTTGAAGTCGACTGACCTGGACGTTACTCTGAAGAGCCGAGCTCGCATCATAAGCCGCCTGGCAGGCCTCCCGAGCCACTTTCACTTGTTCCATCATGATCCCCGCCTGGCGTACAGCCTCCTTTGCAGCAGCCGCTTGGTCCTCAGGGACGGGGTACGCAGCAAAAAGCGAAGACGGATCCGCAGTCGACGCCGAGGGCCGCACACTCGTCAGAGGAATGGCGAAAGTCACAGAAGCCCGAATGGGTTCGCCATCGTCCCGAGCTACGGCCTCAGGCACCGGAGTGGATTGTGGGGTCTTGTCAGTCGACGCCCTCTTCTTCCTCCTCACTCTCAGCGGTTCGTTGTCGTCGTCATCCGGGAGGTCGATAACACGAGGAGGAGCTACGAGGAAAACATTAAATCGACCAGGGTTGCAATAAATGTTCAGTCGACTCAAAGCGGAACGTCAGTAATCATACCAGAGTTGGAGGTAACAGCATCCTCCATCTCTTGGTCGTCGTCCTTGGCGGAGACCTCAGAAGTAGCACCGCTGCAAATCTCGAAAGTCAGTCAGTTGGCTCAGTGAATCGACCAAAGATCCGTCCATGGTCGACAAAGGAAAGCAAGTTTTATTATTACCCGGAAATGGTAGGAACAACTATCTTCATCTTGGGCAGAGCCTTGGGCGGCTTGGACGGCGTCGCGCGTGGGTGCTTGGGAGCCTTCCCAGTCGGCGGAGGAGGAGAGGTCCGAGGGCGTTTTGACGACTGCCCAATAGGAGCAGTCGCCTTGCCACGTCCCCGCGCTGGATCATGTGTGAGCTTGGATCGCCCCTCCGGGCGGGGAGGTTCAACCTCCTCCTCCTCCTCCTCGCTGGAGTAGACGTCGTCGCCTCCCTCTCCTTCACCGTCAGACTCCCACTCGCCTTGGTCGTCCCCACTCTCGCCTCCGCTCGCTTCCCCTTCCTCAGTCGGCTCCTGCGCCCCGTTGGGCGTCGAGTACATCTCGGTGGTCGCCTGAAAAACAACAGACAAGACAAAGGTCAATCGACCAACTCAAAGAAGACCAATGAAGAAAAACAAGATCTCAGTCAGGAGCATAGAGACATACCTGGTCCACGTCATACGAGTTGTCGAGTGGAATTACCCTCCTGGCTCCCCGGGGGTTGTCCTTGTTTCCTGTGATGCTCGATAGCCACCCCTCTAGCATCTCATCAGTGACCTCCTCCGGGTGGATCCGAGTGGTGTCGTCAAGACCCGAGTACAGCCACATCGGGTGGTCACGAGCCTGGAGCGGTTGGATGCGCCTCCGGAGGAAGACCTCCAACAAATCCATGCCCGTCACGCCCTCATAGACAAGCTCAACCACTCGACCGGCCAGCACTTTGACTTGGGCCCTTTCCTCCAGCGCCACTTTCAGAGAAGCAGGTTTTTCAGCTCGGTCAAGCGAGAAAGGGGGAGACCAGTCGACTGTCCTGGGGTCACCTGGTCTTGACAGTAGAACCAGGTCGCCTGCCAACCACGGACCGACTCCGGGAAAGTGATAGATGGAAAACAACTCTTTCCCCTCGTCTGGATCGCGAGGCCCCTGCACAGCTGGATCACCTGCGTCCTCTCGTCACTCGATTTGGCCTTCTTGACCGATTGAGAACGGCAGGTAAAGATGTGCTTGAAGAGTCCCCAACGGGGGCGACAACCCAAGAAAGCCTCACACATGGAAATGAAAGCAGCAAGGTATACGATGGAGTTGGGAGTGAAGTGGTGGAGCTGCGCTCCGAAGAAGTTCAGGAAACTCCGGAAAAAGGATGGGGCGGCAGAGAAAACCTGCGGTCGATGTGGGTGGCTAGGAGCACGCACTCACCGTCGCGGGGTTGAGGTTCGATCTCTCCCCCCGGGAGACGCGCAGCTTCGTGGGGAATGACCCCCCCCCCCTCGACCATGTCGTCGAGATCCTCTTGCCGGAGCACCGACGGCATCCAGTCGCCCTGGATCCAACCTTTGGGCAGAGCGGTCCTGGAGGAAGATCCGCCCCGAGCAGACCTCTTCCCTTTCCCCGCCGCCGCCGCCTTCTTCGCGCGCTCCATAGCAGACGTCTTGCCCTTCACCATCATCGCTGGCAAAGTCTCGAGTGGGCTTGCGGCGCTAGGGCGAGAGTGGAGGTGGCGGAGGAACTTGCGAAGGGAGAGAAGAAGAAGAAAGCGGAAGGAAGTGCACTGTTTGGAAACCCCGAGCCGACAACTTATAAGGGGCCGCTTCCGAGTGGCTGACTGGTAGGCCCAGCCTATCCAGTCAAATCCCGCAGCAGACGTGCGCGTGGTATGTGGCAAAAAAGGCGACGCGGGGATCGAGGAGCTTCCACTTTATCGCTTCCGATTACTGCGGCCGCTCCCGTCCCGCGCGCTTCCTGAAATCCGAATCCCGCGACATCCGCGGGCCGCAGAACAACTTGTCAAAACAGAAGACCCCGCTGGCGCCGGCACTCGATATGTCACAAGTAAAGAAATTCACTCGACGAGAGGCCTGGAATGGATCAAGGCGACTGAAAGAGGTTGATGACGTCATCCGTGACGGTTGGCCCAAAACGAGGCACTCACATAGCCCAAAGAACCAGTCGGGAAGATCTCCAACTCTTTCCCCACTCTAGCCTCGATCCATTCGGGGGCTAATGATGAAGCCATGTACCTAGGGTAGGGGCACGGACCTGTCCAAAAAGCCCTACCCTAGGACATCCCTAGAAGAAGTCACCTTTCAATCGACTTGAAGGTATCCCACTCGACGGGTTCAAGACACTTGACCAAGAAGCTATCACTCGACCATGAAGCCAACCACTCGATCGCCGGGAGACCTAAAGTCACTCCGCAGGCAAACAGTCGGCTATTAAGTAGTCTTTATGGTCATTATAGCACTTTATTAGGGGCGTTACCAGTAACGCCCAACCTTAAATGTACCTTAAACCCTGCATTACTGAGGGTAGGAGGGGGCCGGCGAACTCTATATAAGCCACCCCCCTCCTCAGTATGAAGGGTTCGCACCCCTGTTATTGACACGCCAGTAATCCAGTCGACCGCCTCCGGGCACCGAGACGTAGGGTTGTTACTTCCTCCGCGAAGGGCCTGAACTCGTACATCTTGGTGTGTTTACAACTTCCCAATAGCTGAGATCTAGCCTCTCCATACATACCCCCCTACATCACTGTCAGAGTTAGAACCACGACACAAACCAATTATCAAGTATCAAACTTCTCATAGTATTCAATGCACTTCATATGAAAGTTTTTATTATATCCCTCTTGGATGCCCATCATATTAGGACTGGTTTCATAACTAAAGCAAACTACCATGCTGTTCTAAAGACTCTCAAAATTATATAAGTGAAGCATGAGAGTTCATTAATTTCTTCAAAATAAAACCACCGCCGTGCTCTAAAAAGATATAAGTGAAGCACTAGAGCAAATGACAAACTACTCCGAAAGATAGAAGTGAAGATCAATGAGTAGTCGAATAATTATGCAACTATGTGAAGACTCTATAACATTTAAGAATTTCAGATCTTGGCATTTTATTCAAACAGCAAGCAAATCAAAAGAAATAAAATGACGCTCCAAGCAAAACACATATCATGTGGTAAATGAAAATATAGCTCCAAGTAAAGTTACCGATGAACAAAGACGAAAGAGGGGATGCCTTCCGGGGCATCCCCAAGCTTAGGCTTTTGGTTGTACTTGAATATTACCTTGGGGTGCCTTGGGCATCACCAAGCTTAGGCTCTTGCCACTCCTCATTCCATAGTCCATCGAATCTTTACCCAAAACTTGAAAACTTCACAACACAAAACTTAACAGAAAACTCGTAAGCTCCGTTAGTATAAGATAATAAATCACCACTTAGGTATTGTTGTGAAATCATTATAAATTCATATTTGTGTAATATCTACTGTATTACAACTTATCTATGGTTCATAACCTCCTATACTACTCACAGATTCATCAAAATAAGCGAACAACACATCGAAAACAGAATCTGTCAAAAACAGAACAGTCTGTAGTAATCTAGATCAAACGTATACTTCTGGAACTCATAAAATTCTCAAATAAATTGCTGGACGTGAGGAATTTATCTATTAATCATCTGCAAAAATAATTAACTAAATATCACTCTCCAATAAAAATGGCAACAATTCTCGTGAGCGCTAAAGTTTCTGTTTTTTATAGCAAGATCAACAAGACTTTCCCCAAGTCTTCCCAACGGTTCTACTTGGCACAAACACTAATTAAAACATAAAAAACACAATCATAACAGAGGCTAGATAAATTATTTATTACTAAACAGGAGCAAAAGCAAGGAACAAAAATAAATTTGGGTTGCCTCCCAACAAGCGCTATTGTTTAATGCCCCTAGCTAGGCATGATGATTTCAATGATGCTCACATAAAAGATAAGAATTGTAACATAAAGAGAGCATCATGAAGAATATGAGTAGCACATTGAAGTGTAACCCACTTCCTATGCATAGGGATTTTGTGAGCAAACAACTTGTAGGAACAAGAATCAACTTGCATAGGAAGGCAAAACAAGCATAACTTCAAGATTTTAAGCACATAGAGAGGAAACTTGATATTATTGCAATTCCTACAAGCATATATTCCTCCCTCATAATAATTTTCAGTAGCATCATGAATGAATTCAACAATATAACCAGCACCTAAAGCATTCTTTTCATGATCTACAAGCATAGAAAATTTACTACTCTCCACATAAGCAAATTTCTTCTCATGAATAATAGTGGGAGCAAACTCAACAAAATAACTATCATGTGATTGAAAATTAAGATCAAGATGACAAGTTTCATGGTTATCATTGTTCTTTAAAGCATACGCGTCATCACAATAATCATCATAGATAGGAGGCATGCTTTCATCATAATAAATTTGCTCATCAAAACTTGGGGGACAAAAAAATATCATCTTCATCAAACATAGCTTCCCCAAGCTTGTGGCTTTGCATATCATTAGCATCATGGATATTCAAGGAACTCATACTAACAACATTGCAATCATGCTCATCATTCAAATATTTAGTGCCAAACATTTTAATGCATTCTTCCTCTAACACTTTGGCACAATTTTCCTTTCCATTATACTCACGAAAGATATTAAAAAGATGAAGCGTATGAGGCAAACTCAATTCCATATATTTTGTAGTTTTCTTTTATAAACTAAACTAGTGCTAAAACAAGAAACAAAAAGATTCGATTGAAAGATCTAAAGATATACCTTCAAGCACTAACCTCCCCAGCAACGGCGCCAAAAAAGAGTTTGATGTCTACTTCACAACCTTCTTCTTGTAGACGTTGTTGGGCCTCCAAGTGCAGAGGTTTGTAGGACAGTAGCAAATTTCCCTCAAGTGGATGACCTAAGGTTTATCAATCCATAGGAGGAGTAGGATGAAGATGGTCTCTCTCAAGCAACCCTGCAACCAAATAACAAAGAGACTCTTGTGTCCCCAACACACCCAATACAATGGTAAATTGTATAGGTGCACTAGTTCGGCGAAGAGATGGTGATACAAGTGGTATATGGATAGTAGATAAAGGTTTTTGTAATCTGAAAATATAAAAACAGCAAGGTAACTAATGATAAAAGTGAGCGTAAACGGTATTGCAATGCGTTGAAACAAGGCCTAGGGTTCATACTTTCACTAGTGCAAGTTCTCTCAACAATAATAACATAATTGGATCACATAACTATCCCTCAACATGCAACAAAGAGTCACTCCAAAGTCACTAATAGCAGAGAACAAACGAAGAGATTATGGTAGGGTACGAAACCACCTCAAAGTTATTCTTTCCAATCAATCTGTTGGGCTATTCCTATAAGTGTCACAAACAACCCTAGAGTTCGTACTAGAATAACACCTTAAGACACAAATCAACCAAAACCCTAATGTCACCTAGATACTCCAATGTCACCTCAACTATCCGTGGGTATGATTATACGATATGCATCACACAATCTCAGATTCATCTATTCAACCAACACATAGAACCTCAAATAGTACCCCAAAGTTCCTGCCGGAGAATCATGACGAAAACGTGTGCCAACCCCTATGCATAGGTTCATGGGCGGAACCCGCAAGTTGATCACCAAAACATACATCAAGTGAATCACGTGGTATCCCATTGTCACCACAGATACGCACGGCAAGACATACATCAAGTGTTCTCAAATCTTTAAAGACTCAATCCAAGAAGATAACTTCAAAGGGAAAAGTCAATCCATTACAAGAGAGTAGAGGGGGGAGAAAACATCATAAGATCCAACTATAATAGCAAAGCTCGCGATACATCAAGATCGTACCACCTCAAGAACACGAGAGAGAGAGAGAGAGAGAGAGAGAGAGATCAAACACATAGCTACTGGTACATACCCTCAGCCCTAAGGGAGAACTACTCCCTCCTCGTCATGGAGAGCACCGGGATGATGAAGATGGCCACCGGAGAGGGATTCCCCCCTCCAACAGGGTGCCGGAATGGGTCTAGACTGGTTTTTTGTGGCTACGGAGGCTTTTGGCGGCGGAACTCCCGATCTATTGTGTTCCCCAGTCGTTTTAGGGTATATGGAGATATATATAGGCAGAAGAAGTATGTCAGCGGAGCCACGAGGGGCCCACGAGGGTGGAGGGCGCGCCCAGGGGGGTGGGCGCGCCCCCCTGCCTCGTGGCTTCCTCGTTGATCCCCCAACATGCACTCAAAGTCTCCGGTATTGCTTTCTTTCTAAAAATAAGTTCCGTGAAGTTTCAGGTCAATTGGGCTCCGTTTGATTTTCCTTTTCTGCGATACTCTAAAACAAGGAAAAAACAAAAACTGGCACTGGGCTCTGGGTTAATAGGTTAGTCCCAATAATAATATAAAAGTGCATATAAATGCATATAAAACATCCAAGGTTGATAATATAATAGCATGGAACAATAAAAAATTATAGATATGTTGGAGACGTATCAATGTGGAAGAAATAAAAGCGGCGGACTGCATAATAAAGGTCAATATCACAAGTGGCAATATAAAGTGACGTTCTTTTGCATTAAGATTTTGTGCATCCAACCATAAAAACATATGACAACCTCTGCTTCCCTCTGCGAAGGGCCTATCTTTTATTTTTGTCTTATACTCTATACAAGAGTCATGGTGATCTTCACCTTTCCTTTTTACATTTTATCCTTTGGCAAGCACTGTGTGTTGGAAAGATCCTGATATATATAGCTAATTGGATGTGAGTTTTCATGAACTATTATTGTTGACATTACCCTTGAGGTAAAAGGTTGGGAGGCAAAACTATAATCCCCTATCTTTCTCTGTGTCCGATTAAAGCTTCAATACCCATAAGTATTGCATGAGTGTTAGCAATTGTGAAAGACTAAATGATAGTTGAGTATGTGGACTTGCTAAAAAGCTCTTATATTGACTCTTTCCGATGTTATGATAAATTGCAATTGCTCCAATGACTGAGATTATAGTTTGTTAGTTTTCAATGAAGTTTCTGATTCATACTTGAAATTGTGAATGAATTGTTACTTTAGCATAAGAAATCATATGACAATATATATATATATATGTGTGTGTTGCTGGTCTAAGAATGATCATGATGCCCTCATGTCCGTATTTTATTTTATCGACACCTCTATCTCTAAACATGTGGACATATTTTTCGATATCGGCTTCCGCTTGAGGACAAGCGAGGTCTAAGCTTGTGGGAGTTGATACGTCCATTTTGCATCATGCTTTTATATCGATATTTATTGCATTATGGGTTGTTATTACACATTATGTCACAATACTTATGCATATTCTCTCTTATTTTACAAGGTTTACATGAAGAGGGAGAATGCTGGCAGCTGGAATTCTGGGCTGGAAAAGGAGCAAATATTAGAGACCTATTCTACACAACTCCAAAAGTCTTGAAACTCCACGGGAGTCATTTTTAGAATATATAAAAAATATTGGGGGAAGGAAGCACCAAAGGGGGGCCACCCACCATCCACAAGGGTGGGGGGCGCGCCCCTGTCTCGTGGCCCCCATGGCAGGCTTCCGGTGCCCATCTTTGGCTATATGAATTCTATCGCCCTGGAAAAAATCATAAGCAAGCTTGCGGGAGAAACACCGCCGCCACGAGGCGGAACCTTGGCGGAGCCAATCTAGGGCTCCGGCGGAGCTGTTCCGCCGGGGAAACTTCCCTCCGGGAGGGGGAAATCATCACCATCGTCATCACCATCGATCCTCTCATCGGGAGGGGTCAATCTCCATCAACATCTCACTAGCACCATCTCATCTCAAACCCTAGTTCATCTCTTGTATCCAATCTTTGTCCCAAAACCTCAGATTGGTACCTGTGGGTTGCTAGTAGTGTTGATTACTCCTTGTAGTTGATGCTAGTTGGTTTACTTGATGGAAGATCATATGTACAGATCCTTTATGCATATTAATACCTCTCTGATTATGAACATGAATATGATTTGTGAGTAGTTACGTTTGTTCCTGAGGACATGGGAGCAGTCTTGCTATAAGTAGTCATGTGAATTTGGTATTCGTTCGATATTTTGATGAGATGTATGTTGTCTCTCCTCTAGTGCTGTCATGTGTACGTCGACTACATGACACTGAAGGAAATATGCCCTAGAGGCAATAATAAAGTTATTATTTATTTCCTCATATCATGATAAATGTTTATTATTCATGCTAGAATTGTATTAATCGGAAACATGATACATGTGTGAATACATAGACAAACAGATTGTCACTAGTATGCCTCTACTTGACTAGCTCGTTGATCAAAGATGGTTATGTTTCCTAACCATAGACATGAGTTTTCATTTGATAAAACGGGATCACAACATTAGGAGAATGATGTGATTGACTTGACCCATTTCGTCAGCTTAGCACTTGATCATTTTAGTTTACTGCTATTGCTTTCTTCATGGCTTATACATGTTCCTATGACTATGAGATTATGTAACTCCCGATTACCGGAGGAACACTTTATGTGCTACCAAACGTGACAACGTAACTGGGTGATTATAAAGGTGCTCTACAGGTGTCTCCGATGGTACTTGTTGAGTTGACATAGATCAAGATTAGGATTTGTCACTCCGATTGTCGGAGAGGTATCTCTGGGCCCACTCGATAATGCACATCACTATAAGCCTTGCAAGCATTGTAACTAATGAGTTAGTTGCGATATGATGCATTACAGAACGAGTAAAGAGACTTACCGGTAGTGAGATTGAACTAGGTATTGAGATACCGACGATCGAATCTCGGGCAAGTAACATACCGATGACAAAGGGAACAACGCATGTTGTTATGCGGTTTGACCGATAAAGATCTTCATAGAATATGTGGGAGCCAATATGAACATCCAGGTTCCTCTATTGGTTATTGACCGGAGACATGTCTCGGTCATGTCTACATAGTTCTCGAACCCGTAGGGTCCGCACACTTAAAGTTGGGTGACAATCGGTATTATGAGTTTTTGTGTTTTGATGTACCGAAGGTAGTTCAGAGTCCGTGATATGATCACGGACATGACAAAGAGTCTCGAAATGGTCGAGACATAAAGATCGATATATTGGACGACTATATTCGGACACTGAAAGTGTTCCGGGTGATTTCGGAGAAAACCGGAGTGCCGGAGGGTTACCGGAACCCCCCGGGAGAAATAATGGGCCTTATGGGCCTTAGTGGAGAGAGAGAGAGGGCTGGCCTAGGGTAGGCTGCGCCCCCCTCCCCCTTTGGTCCGAATTGGACTAGGAGAGGGGGGCGGCGCCCCCCTTTCCTTCTCCCTCTCCCCCTTCCTTTCCCCCTCCTAGTAGGAGTAGGAAAGAGGGGAGTCCTACCCCTACTAGGAGGAGGACTCCTCCTCCTGGCGCGCCATAGAGGGCTGGCCGGCCTCCCCCTTGCTCCTTTATATACAGGGGCAGGGGACACCTCTAGACACAAGTTGATCATTGATCCCTTAGCCGTGTGCGGTGCCCCCCTCCACCATAATCCACCTCGATCATATCGTAGCGGTGCTTAGGTGAAGCCCTGCGTCGGTAGCAACATCATCACCATCAACACGCCGTCATGCTGATGGAACTCTCCCGTGAAGCTCTGCTGGATCGGAGTTCGTGGGACGTCATCGAGCTGAACGTGTGCTGAACTCAGAGGTGTCGTGCGTTCGGTACTTGGATCAGTCGGATCGTGAAGAAGTTCGACTACATCAACCGCGTTCTCATAATGCTTCCACTTACGGTCTACGAGGGTACGTGGACGATACTCTTCCCTCTCGTTGCTATGCATCACCATGATCTTGCGTGTGCGTAGGAATTTTTTTGAAATTACTACGTTCCCCAACAGTGGCATCCGAGCCAGGTTTATGCGTAGATGTTATATGCACGAGTAGAACACAAGTGAGTTGTGGGTGATACAAGTCATACTGCTTACCAACATGTCATACTTTGGTTCGGTAGTATTGTTGGATGAAGCGGCCCGGGCCGACATTACGCATACGCTTATGTGAGACTAGTTCTACTGACGTGCTTTGCACATAGGTGGCTGGTGGGTGTCAGTTTCTCCAACTTTAGTTGAACCGAGTGTGGCTACACCCGGTCCTTGAGAAGGTTAAAACAGCACTAACTTGACAAACTATCGTTGTGGTTTTGATGCGTAGGTAAGAACGGTTCTTGCTCAGCCCATAGCAGCCACGTAAAACTTGCAACAACAAAGTAGAGGACGTCTAACTTGTTTTTGCAGGGCATGTTGTGATGTGATATGGTCAAGACATGATGCTATATTTTGTTGTATGAGATGATCATGTTTTGTAACCGAGTTATCGGCAACTGGCAGGAGCCATATAGTTGTCGCTTTATTGTATGCGATGCAATCGCCCTGTAATTGCTTTACTTTATCACTAAGCGGTAGCGATAGTCGTAGAAGCAATAGTTGGCGAGACGACGACGATGCTACGATGGAGATCAAGGTGTCGCGCCGGTGACAATGGTGATCATGACGGTGCTTCGGAGATGGAGATCACAAGCACAAGATGATGATGGCCATATCATATCACTTATATTGATTGCATGTGATGTTTATCTTTTATGCATCTTATTTTGCTTAGATCGACGGTAGCATTATAAGATGATCTCTCACTAAATTTCAAGGTACAAGTGTTCTCCCTGAGTATGCACCGTTGCGAAAGTTCGTCGTGCCGAGACACCACGTGATGATCGGGTGTGATAAGCTCTACATTCACATACAACGGGTGCAAGCCAGTTTTGCACATGCAAAATACTCGGGTTAAACTTGACGAGCCTAGCATATGCAGATATGGCCTCGGAACACTGGAGACCGAAAGGTCAAGCATGAATCATATAGAAGATATGATCAACATATTGATGTTCACCATTGAAAACTACTCCATATCACGTGATGATCGGACATGGTTTAGTTGATATGGATCACGTGATAACTTAGATGATTAGAGGGATGTCTATCTAAGTGGGATTTCTTTCATAATTTGATTAACTGAACCTTAATTTATCATGAACTTAGTACCTGATAGTATTTTGCATGTCTATGTTGTTGTAGATAGATGGCCCGTGCTGTTGTTTCGTTGAATTTTAATGCGTTCCTTGAGAAAGCAAAGTTGAAAGATGATGGTAGCAATTACACGGACTGGGTCCGTAACTTGAGGATTATCCTCATTGCTGCACAGAAGAATTACGTCCTGGAAGCACCGCTAAGTGCCAAACCTGCTGCAGGAGCAACACTAGATGTTATGAACGTCTGGCAGAGCAAAGCTGATGACTACTCGATAGTTCAGTGTGCCATGCTTTACGGCTTAGAACCGGGACTTCAACGACGTTTTGAACGTCATGGAGCATATGAGATGTTCCAGGAGTTGAAGTTAATATTTCAAGCAAATGCCCGGATTGAGAGATATGAAGTCTCCAATAAGTTCTACAGCTGCAAGATGGAGGAGAATAGTTCTGTCAGTGAACATATACTCAAAATGTCTGGGTACCATAACCACTTGACTCAACTGGGAGTTAATCTTCCTGTTGATAGTGTCATTGACAGAGTTCTTCAATCACTGCCACCAAGCTACAAGAGCTTCGTGATGAACTATAACATGCAAGGGATGAATAAAACAATTCCCGAGCTCTTCGCAATGCTAAAGGCTGCGGAGGTAGAAATCAAGAAGGAGCATCAAGTGTTGATGGTTAACAAGACCACCAGTTTCAAGAAAAAGGGTAAAGGGAAGAAGAAAGGGAACTTCAAGAAGAACGACAAACAAGTTGCTGCTCAAGAGAAGAAACCTAAGTCTGGACCTAAGCCTGAGACTGAGTGCTTCTACTGCAAACAGACTGGTCACTGGAAGCGGAACTGCCCCAAGTATTTGGCGGATAAGAAGGATGGCAAGGTGAACAAAGGTATATGTGATATACATGTTATTGATGTGTACCTTACTAATTCTCGCAGTAGTGCCTGGGTATTTGATACTGGTTCTGTTGCTAATATTTGCAACTCGAAACAGGGACTACGGATTAAGCGAAGATTGGCAAAGGACGAGGTGACGATGCGCGTGGGAAATGGTTCCAAAGTCGATGTGATCGCAGTCGGCACGCTACCTCTACATCTACCTTCGGGATTAGTATTAGACCTGAATAATTGTTATTTGGTGCCAGCGTTAAGCATGAACATTATATCTGGATCTTGTTTGATGCGAGACGGTTATTCATTTAAATCAGAGAATAATGGTTGTTCTATTTATATGAGTAATATCTTTTATGGTCATGCACCCTTAAAGAGTGGTCTATTCTTTTTGAATCTCGATAGTGGAGATACACATATTCATAGTATTGAAGCTAAAAGATGCAGAGTTGATAATGATAGTGCAACTTATTTGTGGCACTGCCGTTTAGGTCATATTGGTATAAAGCGCATGAAGAAACTCCATTCTGATGGACTTTTGGAATCACTTGATTATGAATCACTTGGTACTTGCGAACCGTGCCTCATGGGCAAGATGACTAAAACGCCGTTCTCCAGAACTATGGAGCGAGCAACAGATTTGTTGGAAACCATACATACTGATGTATGTGGTCTGATAAATATTGAAGCTCGCGGCGGGTATCGTCATTTTCTCACCTTCACAGATGATTTGAGCAGATATGGGTATATCTACTTGATGAAACATAAGTCTGAAACATTTGAAAAGTTCAAAGAATTTCAGAGTGAAGTTGAAAATCATCGTAACAAGAAAATAAAGTTTCTATGATCTGATCGTGGAGGAGAATATTTGAGTTACGAGTTTGGTCTTCATTTGAAACAATGCGGAATAGTTTCGCAACTCACGCCACCCGGAACACCACAGCGTAATGGTGTGTCCGAACGTCGTAATCGTACTTTACTAGATATGGTGCGATCTATGATGTCTCTTGCTGATTTACCGCTATCATTTTGGGGTTATGCTTTAGAGACGGTTGCATTCACGTTAAATAGGGCACCATCTAAATCTGTTGAGATGACTCCTTATGAACTGTGGTTTGGCAAGAAACCAAAGTTGTCGTTTTCTTAAAGTTTGGGGCTGCGATGCTTATGTGAAAAAGCTTCAACCTGATAAGCTCGAACCCAAATCGGAGAAGTGTGTCTTCATAGGATACCCAAAAGAGACAGTTGGGTACACCTTCTATCACAGATCCAAAGGCAAGACTTTTGTTGCTAAGAATGGATCCTTTCTAGATAAGGAGTTTCTCTCGAAAGAAGTGAGTGGGAGGAAAGTAGAACTTGATGAGGTAACTGTACCTTCTCCCTTATTGGAAAGTAGTTCATCACAGAAACTGGTTTCTGTGACACCTACACCAATTAGTGAGGAAGCTAATGATGATGATCGTGAAACTTCAGATCAAGTTACTACCGAACCTCGTAGGTCAACCAGAGTAAGATCCGCACCAGAGTGGTATGGTAATCCTGTTCTGGAAGTCATGATACTAGACCATGACGAACCTAAGAACTATGAGGAAGCGATGATGAGCCTAGATTCCAAAAAATGGCTTGAGGCCATGAAATCTGAGATGGGATCCATGTATGAGAACAAAGTGTGGACTTTGGTTGACTTGCCCGATAATCGGCAAGCCATCGAGAATAAATGGATCTTCAAGAAGAAGACATACGCTGATGGTAATGTTACTGTCTACAAAACTCGACTTGTTGTGAAAGTTTTTCAACAAGTTCAAGGAGTTGACTACGATGAGACCTTCTCACCCGTAGCGATGCTTAAGTCCGTCTGAATCATGTTAGCTATTGCCGCATTTTATGATTATGAAATTTGGAAAATGGATGTAAAGACTACATTCCTGAATGGATTTCTGGAAGAAGAGTTGTATATGATGCAACCTGAGGGTTTTATCGATCCAAAGGGTGCTAACAAAGTGTGCAAGCTCTAGCGATCCATTTATGGACTGGTGCAAGCCTCTCGGAGTTGGAATAAACGTTTTGATAGTGTGATCAAAGCATATGGTTTTACACAGACATTTGGAGAAGCCTATATTTACAAGAAAGTGAGTGGGAGCTCTGTAGCATTTCTAATATTATATGTGGATGACATATTATTAATTGGAAATGATATAGAATTTCTGGATAGCATAAAAGGATACTTGAATAAGAGTTTTTCAATGAAATACCTCGGTGAAGCTGCTTACATATTGGGCATCAAGATCTATAGAGATAGATCAAGACACAAAGCACATACCTTGACAAAGTTTTGAAGAAGTTCAAAATGGATCAGGCAAAGAAAGGATTCTTGCCTGTGTTACAAGGTGTGAAGTTGAGTAAGACTCAATGCTCGACCACTGCAGAAGATAGAGAGAAAATGAAAGATGTTCCCTATGCTTCAGCCATAGGCTCTATCATGTATGCAATGATGTGTACCAGACCTGATGTGTGCCTTGCTATTAGTTTAGCAGGGAGGTACCAAAGTAACTGGACAACGGTCAAGAACATCCTAAAATACCTGAAAAGGACTAAGGATATGTTTCTCATTTATGGAGGTGACAAACAGCTCATCATAAATGGTTACGTTGATGCAAGCTTTGACACTGATCCGGACGATTCTAAATCGCAAACCGGATATGTATTTACATTAAACGGTGGAGCTGTCAATTGGTGCAGTTCTAAACAAAGCGTCGTGGCGGGATCTACATGTGAAGCGGAGTACATAGCTGCTTCGGAAGCAGCAAATGAAGGAGTCTGGATGAAGGAGTTCATATCCGATCTAGGTGTCATACCTAGTGCATTGGGTCCAATAAAAATCTTTTGTGACAATACTGGTGCAATTGCCTTGGCAAAGGAATCCGGATTTCACAAGAGAACCAAGCACATCAAGAGACGCTTCAATTCCATCCGGATCAAGTCCAAGGTGGGAGACATAGAGATTTGCAAGATACATACAGATCTGAATGTTGCAGACCCGTTGACTAAGCCTCTCTCACGAGCAAAACATGATCAGCACCAAGACTCCATGGGTGTTAGAATCATTACTATGTAATCTAGATTATTGACTCTAGTGCAAGTGGGAGACTGAAGGAAATATGCCCTAGAGGCAATAATAAAGTTATTATTTATTTCCTTATATCATGATAAATGTTTATTATTCATGCTAGAATTGTATTAACCGGAAACATGATACATGTGTGAATACATAGACAAACAGATTGTCACTAGTATGCCTCTACTTGACTAGCTCGTTGATCAAAGATGGTTATGTTTCCTAACCATAGACATGAGTTGTCATTTGATAAACGAGATCACATCATTAGGAGAATGATGTGATTGACTTGACCCATTTCGTCAGCTTAACACTTGATCGTTTTAGTTTACTGCTATTGCTTTCTTCATGACTTATACATGTTCCTATGACTATGAGATTATGTAACTCCCGATTACCGGAGGAACACTTTGTGTTCTACCAAACGTTACAACGTAACTGGGTGATTATAAAGGTGCTCTACAGGCGTCTCCGATGGTACTTGTTGAGTTGACATAGATCAAGATTAGGATTTGTCACTCCGATTATCGGAGAGGTATCTCTGGGCCCACTCGGTAATGCACATCACTATAAGCCTTGCAAGCATTGTAACTAATGAGTTAGTTGCGATATGATGCATTACAGAATGAGTAAAGAGACTTGCCGGTAACGAGATTGAACTAGGTATTGAGATACCGACGATCGAATCTCGGGCAAGTAACATACCGATGACAAAGGGAACAACGTATGCTGTTATGCGGTTTGACCGATAAAGATCTTCATAGAATATGTGGGAGCCAATATGAACATCTAGGTTCCACTATTGGTTATTGACCGGAGACGTGTCTTGGTCATGTCTACATAGTTCTCGAACTCGTAGGCTCCGCACGCTTAAAGTTCGGTGACGATCGGTATTATGAGTTTTTGTGTTTTGATGTACCGAAGGTAGTTCGGAGTCCCGGATATGATCACGGACATGACGAGGAGTCTCAAAATGGTCGAGACGTAAAGATCGATATATTGGGCGACTATATTCAGACACCAGAAGTGTTCCGGGTGATTTCGGAGAAAACCGGAGTGCCCAAGGGTTACCGGAAACCCTCCGGGAGAAATAATGGGCCTTATGGGCCTTGGTGGAGAGAGAGAGGGCTGGCCTAGGGAAGGCCACGCGCCCCTCCCCCTTTGGTCCGAATTGGACTAGGGGAGGGGGCGACGCCCTCCTTTCCTTCTCCCTCTCCCCCTTCCTTTCCCCCTCCTAGTAGGAGTAGGAAAGAGGGGAGTCCTACTCCTACTAGGAGGAGGACTCCTCCTCCTGGCGCGCCATAGAGGGTCGGTCGGCCTCCCCCCTTGCTCCTTTATATACGGGGGCAGGGGCACCTCTAGACACAAGTTGATCATTGATCCCTTAGCCGTGTGCGGTGCCCCCCTCCACCATAATCCAACTCGATCATATCGTAGCGGTGCTTAGGCGAAGCCCTACGTCGGTAGCAACATAATCACCGTCAACACGCCGTCGTGCTGACGGAACTCTCCCGTGAAGCTCTGCTGGATCGGAGTTCGTGGGACGTCATCGAGCTGAACGTGTGCTGAATTCAAAGGTGTCGTGCGTTCGGTACTTGGATCGGTCGGATCGTGAAGACGTTCGACTACATCAACCGCGTTCTCATAACGCTTCCGCTTACGGTCTCTGAGGGTACGTGGACGACACTCTTCCCTCTCGTTGCTATGCATCACCATGATCTTGCTTGTGCGTAGGATTTTTTTAAATTACTACGTTCCCCAACAGACACTTCACCGTTGTTTGGGCCTAGGGGAAGGCATTGGGAAGTAATAAGTAGATGATGGGTTGCTAGAGTGAAAGAAGCTTCAATCCTAGTTTATGTGTTGCTTCGTAAGGGGCTGATTTGGATCCATATGTTTCATGCTATGGTTAGATTTACCTTAATACTTCTTTTGTAGTTGCAGATGCTTGCAAGAGGGGTTAATCATAAGTTGGATGCTTGTTCAAGTAAGGGCAGTACCCAAGCACCGATCCACCCACATATCAAATTATCAAAGTACCGAACGCGAACCATATGAGCGTGATGAAAACTAGCTTGACGATAATTCCCATGTGTCCTCAGGAGCGCTTTCCTTTATATAAGAGTTCGTCCAGGCTTGTCCTTTGCTACAAAAAGGATTGGGCCATCTTGCTGCACCTTATTTACTTCTATTACTTGTTACCCGTTACAAATTACCTTATCACAAAACTATCTGTTACCGATAATTTCAGTGCTTGCAGAGAATACCTTACTGAAAATTGCTTATCATTTCCTTCTGCTCCTCAGGTTCGACACTCTTACTTATCGAAAGGACTACGATATATCCCCTATATTTGTGGGTCATCAATTGCCCTCCCAAAGATGGGAGAATTGTTGGTGATGATGATTTTCCCCTCCGGGAGGGAAGTTCCCCCGGCGGAATCGCTCCGTCGGAGGGAAAAAGTGCTCCCGCCCAAGTTCCGCCTCTAGACGGCGGCGCTCCGTCCAGAAAGTCCTCCCCTTTTTTTTCTAGGTCAAAATGACCTATTTACTAGAAGATGAGCACCGGAGGTGGGCCTGGGTGAGCACAAACCACCAGGGCGCGTCTGGGCTCCCTGGCGCGCCCAGGTGGGTTGTGCCCACCTGGTGGGCCTCCTTTGGTACTTATTTGCTCCAATATCCATGATATATTCCATAAAAATTCTCCGTGAAGTTTCAGCCTATTTGGAGTTTTGCAGAATAGGTAGCCCAGCATAGCTTTTCCAGGTCCAGATTTCCAGCTGCCAAAATTCTCCCTCTTTGTGTGTACCTTGCAAATTATGAGAGAAAAGACATTGGAATTACTCCAAAAAACATTATTATGCATAAAAACATCATAAATGACAATAGCAAAACATGATGCAAAATGGACGTATCACTCCCCACATTGGTACAACAAGCTACTATACAAACGGTTTTAACCCCTTTTTGTGATGGCATTTTGAACCATCGCCTAGTGAGTGTGGCGATAGGGGGGTCCTTCCCACACTACCCAGAAACCATCGGGGATAGGCCCTCCAGTCACACACGCTGCGTGAAATGAGCTTGTGTGCGATCGGGCTAGCCATTGCATACAATTATACATGTCCAATCGTTTCCGTTCGTAAGTACATCCCACACACTGAATCCCAGAGAGACATTTCCCTTCGTATGTACATCCCACACAGTCAATAGACGGAATACATTTCCGTTTGTATGTACATCCCACACAACCAATCCAAGAAGAACATTTCCGTTCGTATATACATCCCACACGATGAATCCCAGAAAAACTTTTTTGTTCACACCTACATCACACACAATTTTTCCCATCAATCGTCTATAATCAATCGCAGTCCTTTTGATAAGTAAGAGTGTCTAACCCAATGAAGAGCAAAAGGAAATGACAAGCGGTTTTCAGCAAGGTATTTTCTACAAGCACTGAAATTATCAGTAACAGATAATTTGATAGCAAGATAATTTGTAACGAGCAACAAGTAGTAATAGTAACAAATGTGCAACAAGGTAGCCCAATCCTTTCTATAGTAAAGGACAGGCCGAAACTTTCTCTTATAGCAAGCAAAGCGTTTTGTGGACACATGTGAATTCATCTAGTCACTTTCATCATGTTTGTTTGATTCGCGTTCGTTACTTTGATAATTTGATATGTGAGTGGACCAGTGCTTGGGTGATGTTCTTACTTGAACAAGCCTCCACTTATGATTAACCCTCTCGCAAGCATACACAACTATGAAAGAAGAATTAAAATAAATCTAACCATAACATGAAACATATGGATCCAAATCAGCCCCTTACGAAATATCGCATAAACAAGGGTTTAAGCTTATGTCACTCTAGCAACCCATCATCTAATTACTACTCCACAATGCCTTCTCTTAGGCCCAAATATGGTGAAATGTCATGTAGATGACCTTCACATAACACCACTGATGAAATCACAACATACACATCATCAAAATATTGAACGAATACCAAATTCACATGATTACTTATAACAAGACTTCTCCCATATCCTCAAGAACAAAAGTAACTACTCATAAATCATATTCATGTTCAAGATCAAAGGGTATTGAATAATATCAATGATCTGAACATATAATCTTCCACCAAATAAACCAACTAGCATCAAGAGAGAAAAGGCATAAGAATTGTATCATAAAGTGAAATAATAGTTCATAATGCAATAAATATCAATATGAAAACATGATGCAAAATGGACGTATCACCTGCATGATATCAACGTGTGTGGGAGCGGGGGAGGGGGATACATTGATTTGAGGATTCTAACATGGAGAGACTCCGTTGTCCGCAAAATTCCCTACACTCGTCATGCTAACAATGCCAAGTTAAAAATCTCGATGTCCTTGAAGCCTAAACCACCCATATACTTTGGCATCGTGAGTAAGGCATGTCCCACTTATACCTAGTGAGGTTTTCCATTTACCTTGCTTGCTCCTCCACCAGAAATCCCTGAATAGGCTTTTTATCTTCTCACAAATCCCTTTAAGTTTAAAAACAATCATTGAGTAGGTTCGAAAAACCTAGCTACTCCCTCCTTCCATCTATATAGGGCCTAATGCGTTTTTCGAGGCCAACTTTGACTAAATATTAGAGCAATAATATATGACATGCAAGTTACACAAAGCATACCGTCAAATTCGTATGTGAAAGGAGATTCCAATGATATAATTTTGACATTATACATATTATGTATTATTAATCTTATCAATAGTCAAACATTGTCTTAAAAAACGCATTAGGCCCTATATAGATGGAAGGAGGGAGTATTGATTTTATCAGCATACCCTTTCCTATTGCATCCAAGATATGTTCAATCCACCCTTGTATTTTATTCCAGAGTCTATCCTTCACGTACTTGAACATTCCGTTCTTATTTCATCCCACCTCAGAAGGCAGATCAAGTTAGCGATCATTGGGAGTTTTTTTTTGGAATCTCAAGTGCAATTTTCATTGCTTCCCTCATACCTTTTGGGCACCCATTAATAAAATGAATTGAACTCTTGGACATATCAACAAGTTGGCCCGAAGCCTAACAATATATTGAGTACCTCCCCAATCTCCGTTGCTCCGCTGTACTAGCCTTTGCAAAAAAGCAAGTTGCCGTCTGCAAATAAGAGATGTTTGACAGAGGGTGTTGTGGCGCCACTATGATGCCCGATTTTTTTTAATTTCCTTGCTCCTCAATAGGCAAGACACCTTCAACCGCTAGTAAAAACAAGTACGGGGAAATAGGCCAGACGAATTTTCTATATGACGCTCGCTGCATTGGGTTGTTGTTATTTCACATAGAGCCAACCAACGAGCAATCGAACTAGGCTAGCCCATTTAGTCAAGTTATGTTTCTCTAGTTTTCCTTGTTTTAGGAACTTTCTAGAAGGTTTCGATTTTTAGGAACTGATCTATGTTTTTTTATTTCATTTTTATGTTTTTCTTCACTGGATTTTATTGGTTTTCTTTTTGGTTTTATCTTTTACCTTTTTTGTTTTTATAAAAAAGTTCACTTTTTTTTTGCTTTAAATAAAATGCTCGCACTTCTAAAGAAATGTTCGTGTTTTAAAAAAAAATCTTAATTTCAAAAAAACTTTCAGGTTTCCAATTTGTTCCCACTTTCGAAAATTATTTTTATTTTCTATAGATATCATATTTCAGAAAATGTTCATGTTTTTTGAAAAATATTTTGAAATTAAAAAAATTTCGATTTCCCATAAATTTGTGCTTTTCAAAAAAGTTCAGAATTAGAAAATCTTTATGCTTTCAAAAAATATTCAGAATTTTTATAAAGTCCACGTTTTCAAAACCACGGTAGGGACAAACTCAATTACTTCGGTCCGTGGTTTTTGTCCGGCCCATGCACATCCAGTGGTGGAACTGGGAGGCCCAACTCGAAGCCCATCGGTCCAGCCCACGCACGCACCACTTTCACCCGCTAAACCCTTCCTCCTTAAAACCCCTTTCTTCCTCTCCGTCGCCGCCACGGCGCCGCTTTCCGTCCCCGCAAAAACCCTAATCCCCCCTCCCCCCACCCCACCCACCCCACCCGCCGCCATGTCGTCCACGCCGCCGGCCGTCGCGTCCCCCGCCTCCGAGCACACCAAATCTAAGAAAAAGAAGAGCAAATCCAAGGACGCCTCCGCCGACCCCGCCGCCGATACCACATCGCTGGCGGACGCCGAGGCCAAGACTGATGGCTATATGATCAAGCCCCAGGCCCTGGTTCCGTCCCTCGACACCTCCACCTGGCCGCTCCTCCTCAAGAACTACGACCGCCTCAACGTCCGCACCGGCCACTACACCCCGCTCCCCTCCGGCCACTCGCCGCTCAAGCGCCCCCTCGCCGAGTACCTCCGCTACGGCGTCATCAACCTCGACAAGCCGTCCAACCCCTCCTCCCACGAGGTGGTGGCGTGGATCAAGCGCCTCCTCCGCGTCGAGAAGACCGGCCACAGCGGCACGCTCGACCCCAAGGTCACCGGCAACCTCATCGTCTGCGTCGACCGCGCCACACGCCTCGTCAAGTCGCAGCAGGGCGCAGGTAAGGAGTATGTGTGCATCGCCCGCTTCCACGCCGCCGTCCCAGACACGGCCCGGGTCGCTCGCGCGCTCGAGTCCCTTACCGGCGCTGTGTTCCAGCGCCCGCCGCTCATCTCGGCGGTCAAGCGCCAGCTCAGGGTGCGCACCATTTATGAGAGCAAGCTGCTGGAGCATGACGCCGAGCGCCACCTTGCTGTGTTCTGGATCTCCTGCGAGGCTGGAACCTATGTCCGGACGCTCTGTGTGCACCTTGGGCTGCTCCTGGGTGTCGGTGCACATATGCAGGAGCTGCGCCGTGTCCGGTCAGGTATCCTCGGAGAGCAGGACAACATGGTCACCATGCACGATGTGATGGATGCCATGTGGGCGCTTGACAACCACAAGGATGAGTCTTACATAAGGCGTGTGGTGATGCCGCTTGAGGTAATTCTTACCAGTTACAAGAGGCTTGTTGTGAAGGACTCTGCTGTTAATGCTATCTGCTATGGTGCCAAGCTTATGATTCCTGGGTTGCTCCGGTTTGAGAATGACATTGATGTTGGGGAAGAGGTTGTTCTCATGACTACAAAGGGGGAGGCGATTGCCATTGGTATCGCTGAGATGCCCACTGCTGTTATGGCGACTTGTGACCATGGTGCTGTGGCGAAGATCAAGAGGGTGGTGATGGACAGGGACACATACCCAAGGAAGTGGGGGCTTGGTCCAGTGGCACTCAAGAAGAAGAAGATGATTGCTGAGGGCCTCCTTGATAAGCATGGGAAGCCAACTGAGAAGACCCCAGCTGAGTGGCTTCGGAATGTGGTGCTTCCTACTGGTGGTGATGCGATGATTGCTAGCCTTGCAGCTGCTCCTGAGCCCGAGAAGGTGAAGGTGGAAGGACAGGATGTGGTGCCAAGTGAGGAGGTCAAGGAGAAGAAGAAAAAGAGGAAGACTGATGAGGATGATGTAACTGCTTCTACACCTGCAAAGAAGATGAAGGTGGAGGAGGTCACTGAGGCAGTGGAAGGGGAGAAGAGTGAGAAGAAGAAGAAAAAAAAGAAAGACAAGGGAGAACCAGGATCAGCTGTTTCGGAGGCAGTGAAGGAGGAGAAGAGCAGTCTGTCTGATGAGGAGAAGGGTGCCAGCGAGAAGAAAAAGAAGAAGAAGAGCAAGGAAGACGGTGATGATGTCGCTCCAAAGAGCGTGGAAGTTGAGAAGAGCGAGAAGAAAAAGGACAAGAAGAAGAAGAGCAAGGAAGGCGGTGATGATGTCGCTACAGAGAGTGAAGTTGAGAAGAGCGAGAAGAAAAAGGAGAAGAAAAAGAAGAAAGACGCAGAGGAGGCGACACAATAGGTAGAGCTTGTAGTTTACATCGGCTGGTTATGTTATATGGTTGCAATTGTGGGAAAGTTTGAACTACCTGTTCTATTTACCCTGCACACCCTCGCAACCATCTATGTAGGCCTAATGTACTATCGTTAGGTTACTGCCATTCAACCGAAGTGCTATGGTAATTAGAGAGATTTCCCATTAAATTTCTTGAACAATGAAGCTTGTTTTGCTCTATCTGTTATCAGTTGATGCAATTAATTTTGCTCCCGTCTCATTTTAGTAGTTTACTCTAGTGAAATTTTAGGCTTGCTAATCTCATCAATCTGCTGCTTGCTGATACTTAGCCGAGGTAGAGTTTACCAGTCCTAATATTTCCACCACACTGATGTGATACAGTGATAGCATGCTTTCCTATGTTGATATATACATGTTGCAGCCATCCAGAAACTGGTGATTGTTCTGTGCACCGAGTCTGCAATTCTACGAGTGCTATATACCTGTTCCAAAATAAGGTCTCAACTTTGTACTAACTTTTGTACAAAGTTGTACTAAAGTTGAGACACTTATTTTGGGATGGAGGGAATATATGTTTATTATGGTAGGACTAGAAGATGTACGTATATTTGTTCCTGCCATGGTTTTTGAAATATTGATTTTCCTGTGTAGCACAAGTGGTATATCTGTGGTGCGTAACAGCGCAGTTCATCAGATTTTAGCATGTTGTTTGGTTGCAATTATGGGGGAGTTTGAACTACCTGTCTTGCTTGCTCTGTACCCATTGGAACCGTCTATTGTTTCTTAGTCCTAATGTAGTAGAGTATCTTTATTAGGTTACTGCCACTCAACTGAAATGAGGCATGCATTGCTGTATCTGTTTTCAGTTGATGAAGTGAAAATTGCTCTTATCTCACCTTAGTAGTCCGCTGTACTGAAATTTCTGGCTTGCCAATCTTCAATCTGCTATCTGTCTGCTGATAGTGTTAACCTTATATAAGTAGAAATAAGTCTAGTCTGAACATTTCCACCGCGTTAATGTGCGAACTTCGTTTTCTGCGTTGCTGATACACAATCACCCAGGAGTCTCAGGCCTGTATTCCTGTGTCTGTTATATGTTAATTTCAAGTGAATTTTGTTCTCACCTCATGTCAGTTGTCTACAGTCTACTACCTGTCTACGGTTCTGATATTTCTGTTTTCTTTTTGGGCGATATATGATCTCTCTGCTGTTATTCTGGAGCCAAAGTGAAATTGCTTAGCCCACGGGGATGTGAGACCTTGCTTAGTCTTCTGTGTTTGAATACATGCTTACAATTTCCTATGTCTGCAGTGATAATCTGAAATTCTCGGAGTGGCATGTTGGATTGAATTTGCCAGTTTCATTTGTTTAGTAGCATGTATGTATTGTGCTCCTCTCGGCTTGGTCATACCAGCAGTTGTTTTGCTGTGGGCATAACAGCGTACTATTCCCTCTGTCCCAAAATAAGTGTCTTTACTTTACTACAACGATGTACTAAAGTTAATACAAAGTGGAGACACTTATTTGGGACGAAAGTTAATACAAAGTGGAGACACTTATTTGGGACGAAGGGAGTACTTGATAAGATTTTGTTAGTTGAGGCCCGACCAGGCGTATTTTCCTTGGCATTGAGCTGGAGAACTAGATGTCATCACTTCTTCACCCATATGAATAAGCTATGTGACTTTGGCCTTAGTCACAGCTGCTTTGGGTGGCAGCCGCAACGCTGTGGCTCGGCGATCTGGCATTGGTTCGGCTGAGGGCTCGTCAGTTCTAGGAGGAAAAAGTCTAAAATAAACCTTGAAATTATAGACGAAATCTAAATCAAACCCTGAACTTTGAATCCCGAAAATTGGCACACTGAATTTGTAATCCCGGTCTATTTTGGACCCTAGACCTGTTTGGCACGCTGGAAAGACTACGAACATAATTGGTTTGATGCCAACAATTGGCATTGCTGATATTTGGCAAGCCAACATTTGGCAAAATCAAAATTTGCCAAATGTTGGCAACTTTTTATGAGGTTGAGAAGAAAAGTTAGTAGCCAACCAATCACTAACCAACATTTGGCATTTGCCAAATATTGACATGCCAACTTTTAGCATCAAACCAATCATGCTCTACAATCCCGGCTGGGATTCCAGCTACTCTCACGGACTAGAATTTGGGCCGGCCCACTATAAAACAACAAGAATTCGTGAGGTTTAAAAAATGTTCACACGTTTCTAAAATTGTTCAAAAGTTAAAAATGTTTCTGTTTTCTATTTTTCGCACAAATTCAATTCGTTTTGTGTTTTCAAAAACTGTTTGGAATTTCGTGTTTCGCACAAAATCAACTCTATTAGCATTTAAGAAAACTGTTTGCGATTTCAAAAAAATCATATTTATCAAAAAATGTTCAGAATTCCAACAGTTTTTCACATGCTATGAAAAATATTTCGTATTTGCAAAATTGTGTCACATTTTTAATACAGTTTTTGGAATTTCATAAATAATATATTTAAAAAATATTTCGGATTGTTGGGAGTGGACTCGACTGCGCCAGCCCACCAGACATGTAGCGAGTTTTTTTCCTTAAGACACCACGCAAAAAATTCTTTCTTTCTTTTTTTAACGGTGACGTAGTAATTCCAAAACAAAAAATACATGCCGTGGAGTCGAACTTGGGACCTGGTAGTACTAGTACAATGTCCGTGCGTTGTTACGGGTCTTTTATCATTAATCTAATCTTATGTAAATTTATGGTGCGGAGGAGACGTATCAGACAACGCCCATCACATTCAAAAACAAAGCGCCGAGGTAAATTTACATTGCACATTTACGTCAATTGGTCAACATGCTTGCCTTGACTCCAGGAATGCCTCCGGCTGATGGAGGTCGCCAGGTAGGGTTACGCTAATAGAAATATTTTGATTAGAAATCGATAGAAACTTTATGAAAAATAACGCCTAACTTGGAGCCTTGGACTTGCAAAGCCAGAGACGTGGTCCACGTCCATGGGCGAGGAAGGGAATCGTAGGAAAAATTGGATACACTTATATTGGTATTTCAGGTCTGCCCAATACATAGTGTTCCTGATATTTTGGATATTTTACGCCAAGTTTCTTACTAAACACAACAGGCCTCTCGCAATCTATCTTTGGTTTTGGGTGGTTCAACAAGAGGTATTGCTTCAACACGTTGTTTCCCAGTCGAAGCTCTCTTCTTCCGACTGTCCTAGATAGGGGCAAGAATATGTTGAGAGATAAGAATAAAATGCTAGTAGTAAATAGGACAAAACCGTAGTTAATCCAACAAGTTTCTTGGCAAAATTTCTGATCACAAAAACGGAAAATTCATGTTGTGTGATTACATCGGTAGTACACATAGGAGTGACTCCATTCTGAAGCATCTGCCAATACGGGGCAAGATGTGAAGTTACATCAATATACTTGCAAACATAAGACAGAGCACAGACTTCATATCTTTGCTATCGGCTAGAGCTTCAGCTCCGATCCCTAAGTTAATATTCACATCTTCTCAGTAACAATGCAGTTATGCCCAACTTCTGGTCACACAAGGATCATGGACTGATTACAGGTCACGATTACAACATGAGCACAAGAGCAAGCATACACATGCCAAAAGACAGAATATGCGTTGACTGAATAACCTGCACGGAAGGCATTAGCACTACATTAATGTCCCTAAAATCTACACCAAAAATGTAGCAAAAATCCTGACAATTAGAATATATTGCAAAACAGAATGCCAAAGACAGTTCAGTATATATTACCAATGCAACTCAGTTATCAACAAAATGAGCTAACTAATTTAACTGGGCAAAAATGGATTTGATTGTGGTAACCAGTTAGAACACAAGGTAACAGTGTCTCGCGTGCTTGAGGCTGGTGCGGGGTAGGTTGGACCTAGCGAAGGACTGGATCCATCGGTGCGATTTATGCGGCCATATCTATCTGCAAGGGCGAACGGCGAGATGGTCATCGAAGAAGCATTAGAGCAACAAAAGTCCTCGTGAACCTTTGGTTCTGTGGAGGGCAGGTAAAAGTAAATTTTGTTCCAAAATTATTTGATAACAAGTTAAGTTCGAATGTGAAATTTGAGATTACAACAGTACAAAAAATAACTATGAAATGCTGAGGATCATCTCCCTTCAGAAATGTCATCAATTAAGAATGCTAAAAAGATCATCACAAATTACCTGAAGGCCTTATCTCTGCTGTAAAGAGATGATTGTAGGGGCACTTATACAAAGACAATGTCTTCTCCTCAAAGTGCACGGCCAACACGGAATTTGCTGCCTTCAGTCTGTCCTAATTTTGCCATGAACCCCATGTCTGATTATCCACAAGAGCTCTGACAAACAACGAATCAGCTAGACCATGAAACAGAAGGACAATAAATTTACGAGGAAGGTAATTTTCTGTTATTGGCAAAACATTTGATAATTGATTAAACCCAACACTAACCACTACTTTGTCGCGCATCTATTGCCAAAATCGCAGCTCCTCTTATAGATCATAAGTGTGTAAGTGTGTGTGTGTGTAAGTGTGTGCACGCGCATACACGCGCGTGTGTGCGCGTGCGTGCGTGCGTGTGCGTGCGCGTGCGTGTGTGGGTGTGTGTGTGTGTGTGTGTGATATCTCTAAATCGAATAAACCTCCAAGTATGCAATTCATGAGCACAAAACAGAAATTATAGTTCAGTATCTCTAAAAAATGAAGCGGGAGGAGAGAAATCATGACTCACCTCACCCAACAACAAGGTGGAAACTGCAACCCAAGAAAAAGATGCCCTTCCCTCTCTTGGTGGAGAGCATGCATGCTTTCAGGAGGTGCCGACCTCAATCTCCTTCCTTCCTTCCTTGGATGTGCTATCTAAGTACAAATTCCAGAAAAAAATACAAATCATCCAAAGGAGATTACTTTCCAGTAGTCAGGGGCCGCAAAATGCAGCCATGACAACACCTATTATACACATGCATTCACCTTTAAGAGTGACTAATCAGTAATCACTAAAAGGGAGTAGGAAATAAACAAAATACTCGTATTACTGTTAAGAGGTGAATAAAACATATCATTTTTTAGGCTTTTGCAACCAGTGGCAAGAAACAAATACATGTGCATCCTACTGCTGATTCCTCACAATAATAACCTACTTGATCAACACTGGTACAAAAATAAATATTATTTAAACGAACTAATCTTGAAAAATGGTAGTTGGATTAAGAAGCAATTAATTTGAAGAGACCAAGAATATTTGTGGAGATGGAAAAATGACTCCTCGTTGGTATTCCAGCAAATAGGTTGTGAGCAACTCAGTCTGCTACGGAATAAAAGAAATTACGGAGCTAACCAACGCGCAAGATTGATTTCTATAAAACAGATTCACTTATATGAGTGGTGGCAGGGTTATCTCACCACGAAAAAGGATTCTGAATCCTATCTCGCCGCAGAGTCCACACACCACAGCTCGCTGCAAAGGCTATCTCGGCGCCTGCCTCGAAGACACGAAGCAGGGGCGCTTGGAGCGGCCGGCATGGAGTTGACGAGCATGTGCTCAGAGGTTTGTTCTCCTCTCCGGGATCAGTCTGGACAAGGAGTAGCGTGAACCTCAGAGGAAGATCCCATTGTTGGTCGGGCTCAGGGAGCTTTTCGAGGAGCGGAAGTAATGGAGCAGCAGCTATAATGATTGGTCCTCACCATCCACCACCTCTTCATCCGACTTTCTGGGTGGGCCGAGATCGTGGTACGATGGTGGCTGAGGTTGAACGCCGCGAAGCCTACTTCCAACCACCATGTGGTCGCGCCCACCCGCCGCCGCTCACTGGTCTGCCGTGAACAACTGCCTTCCACACGTACAAGCCAGCAGCAGCCAGCCAGTCGCCGTCGAAACAGCCGCTCACCATGCGTGATTAGAATATGAACGGAAGAGACCTAGGAGTGGGCTAAAAGAAAAGGAAAATTACATCAGTGCGAAAAGAAAAATTACCTCGTTGCCTTTGCCATGGAGCAACAATGTGGCGTGCTGGTGCGATCGGTATAATCCCACACAAAATCTTACTTGAAAACAACATCTCTGGTAAAATCTCCACATCATTGACCTCATCGGGTTTCAAGTATATCTTTCTCTCCTGGCATATACTCTGTATTAAATTAAGATGAATGAGCATCAACCACTCTAGTCTCAAGTAAAAGAATGAAACATTACTTCTGAAAGAACTACAAAAGAATGGTGTGTAGGAGCTTACTTCAAAACAACATCTCTGGTATAATCTCCACTGAAATAGCCATCTATTGAGTTTCCTTGATGACCCCTAGCAAGAATCAGTGCAAGATTGTTGGCCACTAAAAAATTAGGTACGCAACATTCAAGTAGAGACCGAAAAGTATCAAAACACCTAGCAGAAGTCATGCAACCTTCAACCATGATAAAGGAACACCCTTTCACTAAGACCGCATTTAATGGACTAAAATTATTGATAATAGCTAGGTCTTACCATAAGCGATCTGCTGTCAAATATTTTGCACTCTTATGTTGTCAATTATCAAGATAAAACGTCTCTAGACAGTCATTTCTACAAAACCCACCAAGTGACATTACAAAGAGCACCGCAAGTGATGCTCCAATGGGTAGCCAATGGATAAACCTACACCTGCCAGGGCACCTTGGGTGCTAGCTAGTCTTGCTTCAGAAAAGGTAATGGTTTCAAGAATCGAGTGAATGGATCGTCCAAGGCTGAGAGCATTTTCTTTGCTGCGGCATCTGAAAAAAAATGTGGGATAAGAAAATTCAATCAACAGCGTAAGAACTGTAAAAACACAACATCTCTCAGTTCTGCACAGATCAATGCTTTATATATCTAAGTGGTTCGTTATGTTTCTGACAAAATTTCAGATTCAACCAAAGCAAGTACAAGACATATAACTGCATTTGATCCAATTATCAAATTCAGTCGTATTTTCTAAAATATGAAGACTTGCAAAAGTGTGAGCCGTTGAGGCAGCTGATAAATTATATGATTCGTTATATGATAAATTAAGTGAATTTTTGTATGAATCACCGTGATTCTACCTACCATTCTATTAGTAATGTGATTTCCTTTATCCGTTGAACTCACATCTCATGTAGACATTAGGGTCGAGGAACGTGAGAAACGAAATCCCAGAACAACAGTACAATCATGTGCCTTTTAATTCCTACAACAATTATCCGATTTGCATGAGAATAGTTTCTCCTCAGATCACACAACTCCTGCATAATAACAGAACCATATTTATCAATCTTCAAGTCGATGACCTGAAGCAAATTAGTGGTAGCAGTGTCAATGAGTTTTGATCAAGGAATATATGTCTATATACTTGAAGCAAACAAAACACAAATATATCCAGTTTAAGGAGTTTAGCTATCACCTCATTAATTTGACCTCAACTTCTTTGGTGCTATAGCACATGTTTTCGCCAACAAGTGTTGTGAGGTGAATGTATTGAGATCAAGTAGTTTTAGTGCCATGGATAACCGTTAATGGCCAACAATCTGGTGCAAAAACAACTCAACAAAATGTTTAGATCATACTTTTATATAGGAATTATTAAGAGGGCTATTACTATGTACTACCTGTGTATTGTGGAAAAAAATGGTCAGATCATTTTACCTTTAAGGCTGCTGTAATCTGCTCTAATCTGCTATACACTCTGATAGTTTCGAATATAGTTCAGTAGGCATAAGCCCGCCGTAGTTCCCTGTCAAGAAAAAAAGTGTGTTGGCAATGGAATCTTATCAAAACTGTAAAGTAAAACACACACCACTGAAGAAATCAATCTTTAAGAAAGAAAAAATAGTACCTTAGTCAATACAGCTATCACTGAAAAGTAGTTCCCAAGTATAAGTGATGGCCAGGCCTCATTTATTTACAACGGGCCATCATATTGACAAGTAGCGGAAAATATAAATCAAGTCGCTGCCGACTCTGTATGGAGAAAATATCAGATATAGCCTGCTCTTATGGATTTGGAGTATCCCATATTAAGTGTAAGCGCCGTTTGCTGAAGGACTATTTGCAGAACAGAAGATTTCAATACTATGGGAATATTATATTGCATAGCTGACCATCTAATTATTCGGAAATCTATAATTCTAGAAGCACAATAAATTCAAGAATATTAACACCGTGCCGAATGCTGAAAACTTTTGTTGACCAATGACCACCAACATGTTTTCAGAAAATTGTGCCACAAGCAGTATATGCAAATACAATGGTAGTTTTTCAACCTGCTATGTGTATGGCACACAAGTTCATACCATTTTACTAAGCTGACAATGTTCACATAGTTCAGGCATCAAGACCGAATGGTAAAGTAACTGAAACAAAGACAAACTGAAAGGCTTCACAAAGTTCTGTTGTCAGTTTTGAACAGGAAATGATAGACAAAGAAGCTTGGAGCCTTTTGAGCCGACTAAAATTACTTAAATACTTTACCATAAGGTCCATAAGAACTTGAAATCAGATAAATGTGGATTTGTTTTTTTCAGATGGCAGATGTGAAATTTAGTGGGAAAGAGAGCACTTAATGATAAACCAAATCATGTACATGTGAGGCCAGGCACAACACTTTCTGTAACATATCCTCACTATCTAGATTATCATACTACAAGCATTTCACAAATTGTTAAACAACCATACAAAGGAACAGAGATATGCCCCCGCACACGGTACACTCCCCTTGAGAAAACTATAAAAGGGTCTTTCCGTCCTATGTGTTGACTCGCCTAAACTAATCAGCATTAGATGAGAATTAGATGGACTGCAGGTAATCAAGCTAATTGCTTCGGAATTCAACTATGCGACGTGTGGTTGGATCACACATACTGTACCTTGTGGATATGTCAAGCGAATCATCAACTGAACATACAACAAACAGAACAGCACAATTCATCTACCCACCAAAGTGACAGACATTGATCACCGAGATTGAAAAATCATCAGAGATACACACTAAAAGGGACAACAAAAACAAGCACCAATTGGCATACATATTTGATGCACCTCTGCCTTTGAACTGCATGTATGTGGCGCACACGACGCCCACCCGAAGTTTGGCGAAGTTCCTATAGACAAAGGGGAAGCAAAGAGTAAGCCCAATTTAAGCGATTTCAAGAGGAAATTCATCGTTTATTACTTTTTCTGATGGAGCGAGATTCAAAATAATAAAATCTTGCACTCACCGTGCCACGAGGTCGTGCGTGGATGCCATCCGCGGCGACCAACGCATCCACCTCCCGAAGCGCCGCGCCTGGAGCGTGCCCATGTAGGCGGGCGCATCGTAGCCCGCGTCCCCGCTGGCGTCGAGCGCGAGGGAGACAGCGAGCTCGCCCCCCGCCCTCCTCCACCAGAGAGCGCTCGCCGGCGGCGGAGGCAAGGAGCTGCTGGTCCTGGGCGGACTTGCCGGAGAGCAGGAGGAACGTGGTGGCGGCTGGGGCTCCGCCGCTGCTGCTATGCTCGGCTGCGGGAGCGGGAGCGGCGACCCGACGCGCACATCGGTGGGGAGGCTGGCCAGCGCCGGCGGCGGCTCCAATCGGTCCTCAGCGGCGGCGGATCGTCTCGGATCTCGGCGGCGGCTCGTATTGGAGTAGAGATGGGATCGAGAGGAGTCGGCAATGAAGGATGGGATCGATGGAGCGTTTTTTCTGTCAGGTGTGGGGTTTTTTTTGGCCTGCGTGGGGTGGGGTGGGGTGAGGACAAAAAAACCGGATGAAAATGGTGGGACGAAAATGACAGGACGAAAATAAAACCCGGAACGCGGACTACCAACTGAGACATTAGGAGTAGAGATACCTGGCCAAACATCGGGCCGGGCTTCGGGCCGGGCCTAGCCAAGCCCGAGCCAAAAAACCTAGGCCCGAGCCCGGCCATCGGGCCTAGTTTTTGGGCCCAAGCCCGGCCCGAACATGCAAAAGCCCGCCGGGCCTCGGGCCTCGGGCTGGGCCCCTTCAAAAAACTACAAAAATGCCGGGCCCGGGCCCGGCCCGGCTAGGCCACCGGGCTCAAAATCTAGGCCCGAGCCCGGCCTGGGAGCAGCGTCGGGCCGGGCCGGGTCGGGCTTTTTCGGGCCGGGCCGACCGGGCTGGGCTGCCCATGGCCAGGTCTACCTGGTAGCCACTACATCAGACGACTATGACTGGAATAGTCAGAGGCCCGAAATATTTAATCACAAACCAAAGCGCCGAACTTTGTAAACATTTTTTAGGGGCAAACAATTATTGAAAACATATTTATTTGTGAAATCTTTGAACATTTTATAACGTGCGAGGACTTTTCGATAATTTCGAATATTTTTAAAAACCAACAACTTTGAAAAAGCGAACACATTTATAAACATTTTTTGAAACCTGAACAAAATTTTAAAGTGCAAACACTTTTTGAAACATAATTTTTTTCTGCAACATGAACAAAATTTTAAAGTGTGGGCACGTTTTGCTACATAAACATTTTCTGAAACCTGAAAATATTTGTGACATCTAAAAAATATCACAAGTTTTAAAAAATGTATGGGCCAATCCAAATGTTTATACAATGTATAATAATTTTTTTGTGGTTCAAAAAAATGTTTTATACATTAAAAAATGTAACATTTCAAGAATGATCACGAGTTCCAAAAATGTGTTTGTGACATTTTTTAAAGAATGTTTTTACAATGTAAAAAAATGTTTGCGTGATGTAAAAAAATGTGTCAAAACCTTAACAGAATGTATGTGGCATGCCCTTGAGAAAAGTGTATGCAAATTTAAGAATGCTGAACCACGTAAAAGAGTGTTGTGTAGTTTTATAAAATGTTTATCATCATAAAGAAAATGTAAGACATGTAGTTGAAAAAAATATAACCATGTGTTCAAAAAGTTTTGAAAACATGTAATTTATAAATGTACATAATATATTTGAAAATATCAAAATTTTACCAAAAATATTTAATGTGTGCGTTAAAAATGTACATTGGGTACTGAGAAAAATTAGACATGTGTAAAAGTGAAAAAAAAATGAAAATGAAAAAGGAAGAAACTAAGGAAAAAACCAGATTAGTGCGCGCGCGCGAGCAACTGCGCTACTTGGCTGGCCCAATTCAGCAAATCCCGGCTATGTTCTGTCAAGGTTTAAAATAGATCGGGATTAGAGAGTTTGGTGTGCTGATTTCAGGGATTGAGAGTTCGGGGTTTGACTTAGCTTTCGCCTACAAATTGAAGGTTTGTTGTGGACTTTTTCCGTTCTAGGAGGTTGCGGTTGGATCTGTCTCTCTGGCGTTGGTGGACTGGTTGTGCCTGCCGGGGGCTTTGGTTGGCGGCTAGGGTGCTGTGGGAATGATGGTTTGCGTGGGTTTGGCACAACGGCTCGTTCCGGTGGGTTCGGGAAGGGGTGGTGGCCCTTCCATCTCGGCCTGGCATCTGCGTCGACGTGTAGGGGCGGGGTGGCAGCCCCCTTCGTGATCCCCGTGCTCAGCGTGTCGGGCTTCGATGGTTCCTGTGGCGGCATAGCGGTGGTGGGTTGCCAGATCTGGCAGGCGGGTGGGCTTGCCGGATCTGGCCCGTCGGTGTTGCCCCACGACGAGGTAAGGTTCATGGTGGCTCTCTGGCGCGGTGGCTTCTTAGGAGGTGTGCAGGCTAGCAGTGCAGTGATGGGCGGTGCTCTAGGCAAAAGGTTGACGGGCTCTTGCCAGCCGACGGTGTTGGCGTAGGTGGACGTCATTTCACCTCCTTGGAGACGCCGCCGTGGAGTCCATCCCCTACACACCCTCGGACCCAATTCCTCGGGTGAAAGCCTAAGGCCCGATCAGGTCGGGCAACAACGTCGGCATTGTCTTTTTCCTTTTTGGGGCTTCATCTTGAAGTCACATGGATCCCGTTGTGCTCCCCATGGCATAGACGTTCAAGGCATTGCGGTCGGCAGGTGCTCGATCGGCAGTGTGGTGGTGTGGCTTTTAGTTTGGCGTGGGCTGGCATGGGTTCCGGTGTTTGCGGCGACGAAGACGTCATAGATGGTGAAGTCGAAGTCGTTGGCTCATGAAGGTGTGAAGAACGACCTCGACTTCGTGTTTCTTCTTTGGGACGTTGTTGCATCTTCGTGTGGGCGATCAGGTCGGCCTATGTGGGCTTTTATGATGGTTTGAGCCGGATTTTTCGTTAAATTAACTTGGCAACTATCTTCTTTCTTAATGAATCGAGATCCTTGGGAGGACTTTGAAAAAAAAGGTTAGACAACAGATCAGTCTGGCGTGTGCCGCTCGTACACGAGTCATAAATATATTTTCGCATGTGTTTCACTGCCACGCGTACCACCCATTTTTCTTTCGCTCGTGGGGAGCTGTCAGGCGGGCCTTGTGCGAGGACGCGCCACTCGTGAGTCGTGACTCTGGCACCTGTCATCGTTGCCTCTTGGAAACGGTATCGGAAGAAAATGAAATACGTGGCGATAAAAATGAGGGTCTTTGACTTGTGGAAAAAAGAAGTAGAGAGAGATCGCGGTGCAGCCAGTCCCACTGCGAAACGTGACGGACGCTCACTGTCATCACCGGTTCTCCGTCCGTGATTTCCTCCGGTCCTCCGTCACATCCGTTTGAACGAACTTGAGGGCCAATTCTTTTCGGCGACTCTCCTAGAATCGTCCCTCTTTCCAGCTTCTTCCAGAATCGTCATTTCATATTTTTTACAATCCTATCTAGTTAAGGTTTAATTATCTAGGATTGTAAAAAACATATGAAGTGATGATCATGGGAAGCTGAGGAAGGGGGCGATTGTGATAGAATCGCCTAAAAGCCCAGACTTATCCAACGCCACGGCACGGGGAGCTCGCCAACCAACAAAACCAATCGGATGGAACGAGAATTGCGCGAGGAACGCTCGGGAACAACGGAAAACTTCTCCACCAATCAATTGATTGATTAATTAATTAATTAATCAAAGTTCAAAGTACATGGACGACGAAAATGCGCGGAGGAACAACTGGATGGATGGATGCACTACACTGGGGAGGGTGACAGGAGAGGAGGCTAATCATCAAGCACGGACAACACACACAGATGTACAACAGCATGAACACACACATGTAGGCAGGCAGCACCATGAACTGTAGCTCGCATCTCAGACAAACGGCTTGTGCCAGACACAGAACAAGTTCGCCATGGATCACCTGGCACAAACAACAACCAGAGCATCAGTTCAGGAGTTCCTCGAGTTTTCTGAACCAAAAAAGATGGTTCCTCTGCTTTTGGAAGAACAAGCTGCAGGGCGCTTCTCTTTTGGATTTGCAAAATTCATTTTCTTGCAAGATGTATGTTTTCGTGTCAATGGTTTTTTTTTTGGCAGGGAAATCCTTTCATACGGTGGACTATATTATCTCCATTTTTTTCTGACAGTAAAATTTCTGTTTGGCAAATTCCCCAGCAGGCAACAACTTGTACTACTAAAAAAATACACCAACAGGAAACATTCGTATGCATACCTAGCGGCAGAGGCAGAGGAGCCCCTCCTGCAGTCCTACTTGGTGATGACCCAGACGGCGTAGATGATGCCGGGGAGGTAGCCGAAGAAGGTGAGCAGCAAGCAGATCCAGAACTCGATCTGCAAAACCACGTTCAGCAGCACGAGAAACCAGTTAGTGATGAGATGAGAGCCTGCTGATAGGACGGGACAGAGTCAAGTCCGGTTACTCACCCCGCAGGCGAACTTGAAGAAGACGCCGAGCGGCGGCAGGATGATGGCGAGGATGATGTCGATGCAGTTGGCCGTCCCCTCGTCCGCCATCTTTCTTCTTCCTCCTTCTCTCTCTCGAAGCGTCCAACGGAAAGCCAAGGGAGATGATGTGAACAAGGAGGGCGAGACAGGTAGGTGGAGTGGAGTGATGCGGTGGTGTGATGCCCAGACGAGCCCGAGTTTATAAAAAGACGGCGAGGCAACGGGGCGAGGGCGAGGGCGACGGTTGGCGAGGTTACGTTACGTGCCCGGCTCGTGCGGCGGTGATGTTGCTCCCATCCCACGAGCCGAGCCAGCCAGGGGGGGTTGGGTTGGATCATGTGGGAAGAATCGGGTGCTACGGCGGTGCCCTCGTGCGGTCGCGCGCCCGCTTCGCTGTTGGTTCGGCTCCAACGGCCGGCGCCGACCCGCGTGGCTCCGTGCCCGCTTTCCCTGCATGGACGCGCCTTCCAACTTAACGTTGAAGGTTATCTGGACTCCCTCCGCGTACTACTTCTATCTCAGCCAAATTTGACTGATTGTTCAAGAAGCGACGTCGCCATGCACTTCCAAGAGATCGAAGTGGGAAACAAGGGGCGACAATGGTAAACAACCCACCACCCTGTCCGCCTTTGAAACGGAACGAAGTTGGCATGACAGCAACGTCTACCGGACACACACGCGAAAAGCCCTCATCATGCCCACAGATCAGGCATCCGGGGTGGGTATACCGGCAAGATCTCTTTTGCGCTGACGGGACATTATTACTTCTTAGTGTTATTATGTGATATATACAGCTGTTTGAGCGACAATTAATATGGGACCGAGAGAGTAGCTAGAATGTCCATGGCCTCTTGCTCTAGGAATGGTCCGGACTCTGGAGCTCCATCAACCATACCACAAGAGATTGCGTGATTGAAGAGCCGCCGGGCTGCTAAAATTGGAGACCACTTTCTTGTTATAACGAATCATGACAACTGAGCTGACCTAAACTCGCATTATGGCCAGAGGCCCAGAGCTATGCGCGCGATCGGGACAACCGAGGGGCTGTTTATTCCGTGGCATGTTCTCGTGGATCTAGAGGACGGTTGGACGGGACGGCTAACCTGGAATGAGGACTCAAAGTAAATCGCATACCTGGAAGATCGGTTTATTGATGCCTCTTACATGTTCTCTAACTCAAAAGTCTTTGATGCCCGCGTGCCTGGAAGAAAGGAATGGTGTTGCTTTTAGCAGTAGTATCAGTTGACATTTATGTGATGTTTACAGGAGTAGGTGGCTAGTTCAGCTTCGGTAGGGCATTAGCCAATATGCTAGAACCACCAGCAGCCCAGCACCCCGGTTCACCCAGACCAGAACACACCACTACAGAAAACAAGCTACATACTGTGGCATTCAGACCAGGACATACGCCGTACTGCATGCTGCATCAAATCAACACGATATGTAGAGGTCGTGGCACAACTGATGAGCGTCTGTCTTGCCAGACGATTTCAAAGGCAGAAATCACAGATTTGACCTGAGGCAGAAATCAAATCACAAACTGACATGTTCAGGAAAAAATTTCACTCTGCTGACCCTTTGGTGTGGCGCCCGACATCTGGGCGCCGCACCCTACTGTGCAGCGCCTTCCCCTTAGACGTCGCACATCCTGCCAGCGTGACAGCCCTGGTCCAGTTGCGGCCCCACACGCACCTGTGCAGCGCCTAAGAGCTAGGCGCCACACTTTGACGTGCAGCGCCTAGCCCTTGGGCGCTGCACAGTGACTTAAGCGCGGCCGCCCCAGCCCGACCAGGCAGTTCTTCATCTCTCCGCTCTCTGTACAGAGAGCAGCGGCGGCGGCGGCGCCCCCATCTAATCCCCCCACATCCCTCTCAGATCTGAAGATTTGATCCGTGGATTCGATCCCCAATCTATCCTACTAGGTAAACTCTTCCCTTCTCTTTCTTTTGGTCCGTAAATTTGTTGCCATTCTAGAGATTTGTCCATGATTTGATGGAACCCTTGATTTGTTTGGTTTGCTCGATTTAGGATGTGTATTCATATTGGTAGTACCGTAGTGTTATTTATTAGTTCACAATATATGATTCTTGTTGTTGAAACCCTAGATTGTTTAGTTTTTTTAGATATATATGAGATGCCTATTTTTGTTTAGTTTATTTGAGATGAAGATGAACTTTTATATGTTTATTGTTTGAAATTGTAAGGATGGTTTGGCTTCTGGACGATGTTTACGACGTGCAACACCGGGCCTACATGATGCGCGAGAAGGATAAGGTAATAATGAGTAATCTAAATATTTTGCAAATTTGCCTTTAGTTGAAATTTACATGCCCTAAGATTTGTCATTACTTGTTTTTTGCAGAAGCTTGAACCTCTGAAGATTCGGTATCACGGGGTCTCTGGTCCTGCCATGCCTTACGATGAGCGGTACACACCGTACATCAAGCAGGCATGACTACTCCCGTGGATTCTGTTGGTCAGCCGGTCCACGCCGAATCTGAACGCTCCACTGGTGTCCGCTCTACCGCCACCACCACGGCCTATACCACCACCACCACCACGGACTCTACCAGCAGCACGGCCAAGACCACCACCACGACCTCTACCACCACCACGGCCAAGACCTTCACCACGACCAACACCATCACCACGACCTCTACCACCAGCACGACCAAGACCATCACCACGGCCAAGATCTTCACCACGACCAAGACCACCACCACGACCTCTACCACCACCACGGCCAAGACCTTCACCACGACCAAGACCATCACCACGGCCTCTACCACCACCACGGCCAAGACCATCACCACGGCCAAGACCTTCACCACGACCAAGACCATCACCACGACCTCTACCACCACCACGGCCAAGACCATCACCACGGCCAAGACCATCACCACGGCCTCTACCACCACCACGGCCAAGACCATCACCACGGCCAAGACCACCACCACGGCCTCTTCTAAGACCAAGATGACTCCCTCTTTGTTGCCTAGTTCCTCGTTGGCTTGTTTGATTTGAGTGGTTTGGCACTCCACCACTTGTTTGACTTGGTTGGCTACCCCTTGGTTCACTTGGTTGGCTATCATTTGTTTGGCTTGTGCTTGCACCATTTTTCTTTGATCTCTTTCTTGGTTTGGGACAAGTTCTTGTGTTGTGTCCCCCATTACTGCAGGCCCCACAACGGGATTGCTCACGAGGCTCTTGGAATTGGCCGGTGCCGTATTCTCCACCACCACCACGGCCCCATCCGTCCATGTCACCTCTAAGATGCTTTGTCTTACGTCTTCCCCGTCTAACGATCTTCAATTTCGGGTCCGGCCATAGTTGAACTCCATGATACTCCGGCCATTGTGATTGGTCCAAGTATGGCTGGAACCGTGGAGTCCATGTATTCTTTACCGTCATGATTGAGAACTCGGACTCCCTCACGGTAAGAGGGTGATTGACGTCCACATTCCTAACCCGGGATGCACTTAACAAGTGCGAGCATGGGAGATGAAGCAAAGACGGCCTCATGCAGCTGCAATCACACCGTGTTAGGGAGACCTTGAAAGCCCGACCTCCGTGTTGGCGGCCATCGTTTGTGGTTCCTCCGGGCTCTTTCACCTCATACTTCCACTCGTTGTCGTCATATAGTACAGCTTCTTCGGAGTCTGCCTTTCGTGATTGAAATTCCAACCATTCTTCGACCTTTGGTGGGAAATTGTACTTGTGCTTATCCTTGTTCTCACCAGCAATCTGCTTATCAGTCTCCATTGAGTGCTTTAAAAAGTATTCATTCAACTTGTCAAATGTGTATTGAACTATTGCCGTCACGGGTAATGCACGTACACCCTTGAGCACCTTATTGAAGCATTCTACCATATTGCTTGTCATTTGACCGTACCTCCGGCCATCTTCATCGAAAGCACGTGCCCACATATTCCTTTCGGCAATGTTCTTATTCAGAAACTCCTGACCGCTGGGGTCAAGTTTCTTGTGTCTGAGCAATGCATTGAACAATGTGGAAAACCACTTGTTGGTGAAAGCGAGACAACAATCCTGAAGATCATCGGCCAACTCCTTGATACCACATGCCCTATAGAAGTTTGCACAAAAGTGCCTCATGCACCATCGATGATGCAACTTTGTATGTCCGGGAATGTCAACCACCACCGCATTTAGAATTCCAGGATGGCGATCCGATATGACACAAATTTCCCTTTCAGCAGGTAATACCCTTGCTCTCAGTTGACGTAAGAACCACTCCCAGTTATCATTGTTCTCCACCTCAACCAAAGCGAAAGCCAAAGGCAACACCCGGTTATTGGCATCACTTGCTATTGCAACCAATAAAGTGCCATTGTATTGTCCGGTCAAGAACGTGCCATCAATGGCGATGACGGGCCGACAATGCTCAAAAGCCCTCACGCATTGCTCAAAGGCCCAAAATGCACGGCCAAATACTCGGACGGTTCCCCGTTATGAATCAATGTTTGGTGCCCATGAGGCTCAACCACGTGAACCATGCCTGGGTTTGTGGCGGCCATAGCTAACAACAACCTAGGGAGTCGGTTGTATGCTTCCTCCCAATTGCTATACAACATCTTGAATGCGGCTTGCTTCGCCTTCCATGCCTTGCCGTACTTCACGTTGTAATGAAAGATGGCTTTCACAAGGTCAATGACACTCTTGATGCTCATTGTTGGAAGTGTGGATATTTGGTTGGACAGCCTGTAAGCAATGAATTCGGACGTGAGTTGTCTGTGTTGTTGGTACACAAGCTTGCCATCCGCATTCTTGTGCCGGCACATGTGAGTTGGTAGACAACTCACTATGCGCCAAGTGGGACCTCCTTTCCATGGCCTTGCACGCACAATCCATGGACATGTTGGCACTTCACATTTGATCGTGTAACGCACATTCACGTCCGAGTTGGCCACTTTATGTGGACGATAATGTGTAACCGAGTAGTTGTCGAGCCACATCTTCAATTCCAAGAAGGATTGAAACTCACAACCGGGATATATCCCGTTCTTGCCGTCTTCCAAATCACGATGAGAACTTGGCCTAGCTCCAAGAGATATGCATTTTCCACCATCCACAACGGCTTCATCCGCGAGACTAAGATCCTTGAACAATGGTGTCTTGTGATCCCGCCCGAATACCTTCTTGAATGCTTCGGCCTCCTTCGGTGTGAACCCCTCCTCATCAACTTCTTCATCAGGACCATCGTCATCCGAGTCCGATGCATATGCACGGGAAAAAGGGATGGATTGGTCCATTGTCTCTTGCACATGATATTGGTCGAGATCACCCACATTGTTGTCATGGAGGTCAACTTCGTTGTCATCCTCCTCGTACTCATCATTCTCCTCTTCAAAACCTTCATTTTGGTTGTTTGGAGTCGGGCTCAATGTTGGCCAATCTTCTTGCGTGAATTGAGGTTCACTCATTTGATCTTGGTTCATGGGTGGGGGAGTGCTAGCAACCAACGGGGAGGGGTTCCGGTTCAAGTCTAAATTCAAAGTAGACTCAACCTTCTTGGAGGCAAATAACTCAAGAGCCTTGTCTAGAGATTCCGCAACCGTCTCCTTGTATGCAACCCAACGTTGCTCGGAGTTCACACGCATTGTCTTCCAACGGATGTGCATTCCTAAACCAACATTATGCCTTCCCTCGAACTCAACAATGTCACTTGGGTCCATCCAATTCAAATCTTTCCTCACTTGTTTCAAAAGCTCCGCATAGCTAGGACTACTCTCAAACACCATGTCAAGCTCATCCGGGTCCGTCTCAACATTGCCTTTCAAAAAGGCCTCTTTATCCACATGATGAACATAAACACATGTTCTCCCCATCCCTACAATAATCAAAAACACACATATATCAAGTAAATACTTAAGAAAAATATTTGCACACATATGCCCTAACATATATATGAATTAATAACCCTAACCCCCACATAACAATAACCACAACCCTAACACCAACATAACCCTAACACCAACATCAAACACACATAACCCTAACCCTAGCATACTATGGAAGCCTAAACAACCCAAATTAGCAAAGAAATATAACATCATTCAACACAAATTTCCAAATCCTATCAAAATCTAGGGTTTCCCCAAACTAGCAAGATTTGAGCAAATGTGACAATTCCTATGGATGAAAACGAGGGGATCGGAGGAGATTACCTTAAGGGAGGGGTTGGCTTCGAAATCCACGGTGTGTGGCGGATTTGCAAGATTTGAGAAGGATTTGAGAGGGGGGAGAGGGGAAGAGAGGAGGGCCGCAAGTCTAAGGGTTTGGGTCGGGTGGGGGTGTGTGGGGTGGGGGTGGGAGGGGAGAGAGGGTGGGGCCAGCCCAAGTGGAACACTGACTGTGCAGCGCCCAAGAGCTAGACGCTGCACATTACAGGTGTGTGGCGCCTAGATCTTAGGCGTTGCACAGGTGCGTGTGGGGCCGCAACTGGACCAGGGCTGCCACGCTGGCAGGATGTGCGACGCCTAAGGGAAGGGCGCTGCACAGTAGGGTGCGGCGCCCGGATGTCGGGCGCCACACCAAAGGGTCAGCAGAGTGAAATTTTTTCGTGACCAGGTCAGTTTGTGATTTGATTTCTGCATGAGATCAGATATGTGATTTCTGCCGATTTCAAACGCCGGACTGGTCTCGGGGCATGTGGATACCCTGCTGCTGCACGCCAAGCCATTGCCATTGCCCATGAATGGGGCCAGGCCAGACCAGACCCCTACTGGCTACTGCAGAAATTATGAGGATCAAGCAAACGTCCAAGCCCGTGTGTTTCTTGCAGCAGCAACCCTCCCCCTCCTCTCACTGGTGAAACAGGACAGCCAAGCAGTTCATGAACATGAATTCAAGCAGCGCCGGTGGCAGCAGCGTCAAGAGAGGGCGTGGGTCGGCACCTCATAATCAGGAGATCGTTCTCATCTGCCCTGCCCACATGGATGGGCGTGCCACTCATTCAAGCTCACTCCCCGAAGCCCTGCACAATGCAGTAGGACGTGCCAGTTGTTTATGTTTCAGGGAGCCAATGATCATCAGAGCTTAGGCATAAACAAATGCTAACCAGTCTAGTAACCAGCCTAGTGTGGACAAATGTGCAGAGCAAGACTCCAGAACATGTGCTGGCTAGCTTCCATTGCTTCCTCCGGTATATCTGCAGCTGGCTGTTAGCTGCTAAGAACAGGTTCTAGACTTCTAGCCTAGGGTTGATCACAATTAATTTGGTTCATGTATATAGAAACCGAGAATACCAGATTCTGTGGCGGGAGATGGTTACCGTTGCAGGAAGGTAGGCGGCCCAAATCATACCGGCCATTGGAACTTTCGGAGTTGGTGTGCCGATGTGACCTGGATAGGATATGGCAATAAATCATTTCTCTCTTGGATCTTGCAGGCCAACCTGTCAGTCTTACACCATAAGGAACTAAATAAATTAACAAATGGCGATAAAAACAACAGCAGTGGAAAACACAGTGATTTAGCCTGCTTAGTCCTTGAAGACATCACTAGTTGATCCACGAAATCACTTCAAGAGATGAAAACTCACAGAAGCTCTACTTGAACAGTTGGGTCGTACAAGATACAACTCTCCAGAAACAAGTAATAAGATCAAACAGCGACGTTTTCTGCTTTGAAAAATAAGAAACGATAGGAAGTAGTATGACAAACGGGTGTACCCAGCTCTCCCGAAGCATCGGCATGCATCACCGCCACGGACATAAAAGTCAGTAAGTTAGCAGCCTGTCCCACCAATTCCTGGAAACAGAATGGATCTAACAAAAGCTGTAATAATAGGCCAACTTGCTGTCCTCTGCATATACTTCAGACAGCAGCAACAATCAGATAGGCAGGGAATCCACTATCTGATGTAGACATGCGGTGAGCCCACTCTTTTGCCTAGGCTCAACAATTCCACTGATTGATTATCCTTGTGTATATGTATTCATACCTTGAATCAGAAGAGAAATCTGAATGCTTTACGTGATCCACTTTATTCTTTCTGCTTTTGGCGCTATTTGATGGAAACATTGTCACTGCTGTATGATAGCAACAGGTGAAGAGATTTAAACACGAGCATGCTTTGTAGTATGCTGAACCCTGCGACGAGAGAGACTACATTTAGATGCCTGGCCTATCTGTCGCCTGATCTAGTTGCCGCGCCTGTGGTGAACAAGCTTCAGAATCATGGTAAAACTGATATTTTAAACGATCATTTGTTAATTCAGATAGTTACCGGAAGGACTTCTGATTTTTCCCTCAAAATCCAATATGCATAGCTCCATATTTTCTTCGCAAACATCAACATCTGAAGTTCTGGACGTCAAACTTGGATTGGATTGTTGCTGTTTCTTCCGAATACCATAAGAAAAAAAAACACTTTGGGTGTCACATAAAAGAACTTCAGACTAGTAGATTGGGAATTGCGATTGCCTGTGACACAAGTACAGAAGAAGTCTGACTGCGCTGGAATTCTGGAAATCACCTGAGCTCAAAAGTATCATTTTGTTTCTTGATAAATGATTTATCATGCCAACAGCTGTACATTACAGTAATAGAGTACTTGGTGAAGTCATGAAAACAATCCTGATAATTACCAAAGAAAATCTGCATTAGAACAGATTAGGTTGATAACGGAGCAATACGGATTCAGGGGTACTAAGCAATCCAGAAAAATAGGTCCCATACCAAAACAGGACTGCAAAATGAAGCTACTCAGCATGTTATATAAAGCCTGATTGCAGTCAAAGAGAATGAAATGTGAAGTTCTAGCCTTAAATAAATTAGCACAGTCTCTGTTTATTCAGTTATAACTACATAATAAATAGCAAAAAGGTGCATAAGACCGTAGGCAAAATGAAGTAATGCACTAATGACTACAAAAGAAGTACAATGCACTAACTATTATCCAGTTCACCTTTTACTCGCCTGGATCCACACACATGGAATTGTTTCCTATGAAGAAAATCTTCTAAGAGCTTGCTGAAGACAGTAGATATTTCTCTGACATACTCTCCCCCAAGCTCGACATTATCTGTGCATATCAGCAGTTATAAACTTGCCTTCTATATCCATCATACAGAACAAAGTAACCATAAGGTGTTTCCTCAAGTTCTGAATATTGGCAGTATAGATGACAGCCTGACATATTTGGAGTGCCTTTTCAGGTGTATTTTCCTCATCAAACCATAAATGGTTCTCTTGGTTTAGCAAAACACGATTAATATATGCAATCCATGACTTATGGTCTTATCAACTTAAATCAAACTGTTTCCTGTTTTATTCTTCAAACTCCTCTCTTCTATTATGGTTCTGATCTTCGTCACATCAGACCACATTCCAGCATCAGCATATATATTGGACAGCAAAATATGATAGCCAGGATCACTGGGGTTCTTTTCAAATATTCTTTTTGCAACTAGCTCAGCAATATCCATTCTGTTATGCACTCTGCAAGCCGCCAAGAGGCATCCAAGAACATCTATTTCTGTCCCTTCCCTCAAACTTGAAATGAACTTCCAAGCATCGTCAAGTTTCCCAGATCTGCTGTAAAGATCAACAACACATGAGTAATGCTCCTTATCTGGGGAAATGTTGTAGTCTTGTAACATGGAATCGTAAAAGTGCAAGCCCTGCTCAGTAAGGCCTGCATGACTGCAACAAGATAGTAGAGCCACAAAAGTGACTTTGTCAGGAGCAATTCCATCTCTCTTCAATTGATCAAATAACATTATGGCTTGATCTTCATGGCCATGCTTTCCCAAAGAAGAAATCAATGTGTTATATGTGGCAGTATCTCGCTCGGTCATCAGCTGAAAAATATCTTTGCCCATTTCTAGGCAACAGCATTTGCAATACATATCTATAAGCGCGTTACTAACTGAGCAGATAGAACTCATATCATGCCTAACGACATAAGCATGTAGTTCCTTACCCTGTATGAGCCTGGAATGGTGATTGCATACTGGAAGAACTGAAATAACAGTCACATGATCAGGTTTAAATCCTACTTTCTGCATCGCCCTGAATGCACACAGTGCAGAATCTGTCTCCCCATTCACACCGTACGCTGCAACCACTGAATTCCATATGACCAAATCTTTCTTTGGAATGAGCTCAAATACGGTTCCTGCCTCCCCAATGAATCCTTGTCTACTGTAGAAGTCAATAAATGCGCTCCCCAGAAACTTGCTCTGGTCAAGTCCATGTCTTAACGAGAAGCCATGAACCTCTTTTCCATGCCTGACTAACTTCAGGCCAGAAAGACTCGGAAGTATACTTGCCATGGTATTGGAATTTGGTTTTAACCCTGAAGCAACCATTTCAGTAAACAAACTGACACTCGCATGATACATCCCGTTCTGCGAATACCCCGCAATCAATGTACTCCAAGAGACGACATCCTTGAAATCGATAGAACGGAACAAATAATCAGCCATCTCCAGACAGCCACACTTGCAGTACATATCAACCAGAGCATTTGAAACACAGTTATCATCAGCAACTCCACATCTTACCGCGCATCCATGCAACGCTGTTCCAGCTCGCAACTCTTTCACCCTGCCACACGCTGGGATGACAGTGGCAATGATCACGGAATCAGCCCAGAACCCTTCGGATCTCATCCTACTGAACAAACACATCGCATCGAGCCAATCTCCTGCATGCACAGCTCCTCCGATCATCGCAGTCCACGCGGCCACATCCCTTTGCTCCATGCTCTCGAACACACTCCTCGCCTCGCCCAAACACCCACACTTGGCAAACATGTCCACGAGCGCGCACTGCACAAACACATTGGGCTTCGCGTCACCACAGGCAACTCCTGCCTCCACATGCTCTCTTATCATTCGGCCCTGCTCAACCGCTCCAAGCGCGCCACACGCCTTGATGACGGGCGGGTACGTGAAACCATCTGGCGCAGCCAAGCCATCGTCGACCATTGCCCGGTACGTCTCCAGCGCCTCGGAGAACCGTCCGGCGTCGACGAGGCCCTTGATCGCGGCGTTCCACGCGAAGGAGTTCCTCCTGGGCATTCCGTCGAGCAGACAAAGCGCGTGCTCGATCTGCCCGAGCCTAGCATACACTTGCACCAGCTGAGCGGCGAGTACCGCGCCGTGGCGGTGGCCGCCGACGAGCACAGCGGCGTGCAGCCGCCGGGCCTCGGCGAGGGCGGGGCCTGACCGCAGCCGGAGGAGCAGCGACGAGTGCGAGACGGGCGAGGCGTCCGCGTGAGAGCCGCGGCGATGCGCGGCGGAAGGGGAAGCGGGAGCCTTCGCCGGCGAGGCAGGAGAACGGAACCGCCGTCTGAGCCCGTGCCTGACGGCGGAGAAGAGCATCGAGGGGAGCCTCCGGCACGGCGGCGCCGCGCGTGGTCTCAGCCCAGAAGCAAGTCACTTCAGAAGCTTCAGTCAAGCGCGGGACCTGATTACCTGACGGACTGCCATGTCAGTTTTCGTTTCATTTTCATGTCCGCCGAAACCTTTGAAGCCAATGCCGCGGTCCTGGCACCCACCGCCGCCATTGCCGACATAGCCGCCGCCTCCGTCGTCACGGTCTTTGTAGCCGGTGCCACCATTGCCGCTGTAACCACCGAGGACCGGCAATTGGATTTGGATACGAGGAACCAGCTGGTGAAGCATTTGACAGAGATCCTGAAGCTGAAGCCGTGGTGTTCGTGGATACTAACTGCAATGTGATCTCGAAGTAGGAGCAACTGTAAATTGTTTAATATGTGTGCACGTTATGTACTTGTATTTTTATTTTCTGTTGTTCAATCAAGACTACTTGATCATACGGTGCGATTACGAGGGACGCAGATGAACAAGCAGCTAAGGGCGTCGAGCTAGGCTGAGGAGGTGATCCGTCATTTTTTTTCCTTTAGTGACTGCTGTGGTGGTGCCGAAGGCAGGTGACGGACGTTGGTGTTAAGCTTAGCGATGTTCTGCTATCTTTTCAGTTTTGTCATGTCGGCTTTTACGTGACTTATAATTTAATCTTTATGATATGAATGTGACACGTATTACCATGAAAAAAAGGGTAGTCTCATTTATTTATTTTTTGCGGAAATAAAGGCAGTCTCAATGCCTGCAAGGTAGTATAGTGTAGCATGCTGCATACAAAAAGTAACGTGACTTTATATTATATTTATAATGAGAAAAGAAAGTAAATTTAGCTACACTCCTAGCACCGAAACCAAGAAAACTACTGTAGCTTGTGTGAAAATCATTGAATTCTGCTCTCACCGTGGGAGGTTCACATATTGTGGGGAAGGCTGTCACGACTGACATGGTGGATCCGAAGTGCCTGGAGGAGAAGGACTCGACGGTCCCAGTGGTTGGTGGACTGTGAGGCCGAGTGGATTAGTTTGGTCGGTTCGGTTGGGCCTATGCTTGACCTTGTGGGCTGCAGCCCGTCTCATTCTTGTATAACTAGGCCTTCTCTGTGTAAGCTGAGGATATCGATGAAGTGGATATTGAATCGGCCGTGAGCGAGGAGCTGATCTTCTCCTCCGGAACCCTAAATTCCTTCCCCTCCCCTGCCGATCCCCTTTCTCTTCCCCACTCCAATCCCTCAATAGATCGGGCCCGTTACATCTGGTATCAGAGGTTAGGCGACCTGGAGACGACGTACCCTCGCCCGCGCTACAGCACGAAGCAGGCGCTCAAGACGGCGGCGATGGAGGAGCAGCTCGCGGCGCTGATCCAGTCGGTCAACGAGAGCCGCGCCGCCAACGACGCCAAGTTGGAGGCGATTCAGCAATCGCTGGAGCTTTGGCGCCCTGCGGTCCAGAATCTCCAAGGCCAACTTGATGAACTCCGTACCCAAGTGGGTAGGATCGCGCTCCATCCCGTGCTCACGAATCCGTCATCCATCCCGGAGGAGCAGCCGCGATGGCCAGCGCCCCCACCACCGGCGGCCGATCTGGGGCAACAACATGGGCCAAGTGGCCACGGTGAGGTCTTCAACTCCGGGGGCTTGGTACATGGGGTGGTCACCACCCTGGCACCGCCTCCGGTCAAGGGTGCGTGCTCTAATCCCTCTGAAACTCGCACTACCATAGATCTAGATCAACCCATGTCGGGCAGCTTGGTGCAAGAGCAAACCCCCTGCCTTACTCGCACCATGCGCACTGGGCACTGCCGAAGATGGATTTCCCATCTTTCGACGGGGACAACCCCCAATTCTGGAAGAACAGATGTGAAAAATACTTTGATGTTTTTGGAATTGCTCCGGAGATGTGGGTTAGGTTAGCGACTCTGCACTTCACGGGCAATGCAGCTCGTTGGCTATAGTTGCATGAGTCACAACACACTGTTTTCACATGGCAAACACTTTGTAGTGCTTTGAGTACCAAGTTTGGGCGTGAGCAATATCAGGCACATATCCGGCAGTTCAATACATTGAGGCAAAAGGGTACGGTGCATGAGTATATGCAGCATTTTGAGGAATTGATGCATCACATTTTAGCTCATAATCCTGCATTCGATTCTGTTTACTTTACAACCTAGTTTCTGGAAGGGCTTAGAGCCAAGATTAGAGCAGGCATTATGTTGCATCAGCCAAAAGATTTGGAGACTGCCTTTTCTCTTGCTTCATTACAGGAGGAGCTGTTGGAGGCGTTACCACGTCGAGAATATCGACGCCAAGACGTGGCACCCCCGAGGCAACTTGTGCAGCAGCCGCTGCTAGCGTTGGTGTAAGTGCATCTAGTGCCACCCCTAGTTGGTTTTGGAGTATTGACGACAAACCTAGTTGAGGGACTAATGTGTTTGTGAGAATTGCAGGATAACACAAGTAGAAGTCCCTCATTGATTCGGTTTTCCTACCAGAGATGACCCCTAAAAATGTATGAAGACATTGAAGTCAAAGGTGGTATATGAAGATACTCATATTGAAGACTATGACAAGAGAAGACACCACATGAAGCCTATGGAGCTCGAAGACTTAGATCTTTCGTAGTTCTCTTTCTTCTGTGTTGAGTCATAGGAACCACCGTACTGTTAAGTGGGTCCAAGAGAACCAGTCAGAATGACTGAAGTGATGCTTAAACAAAACCTATGTCTTCGAGTGAAGACTTTGAGAGCGAATCTTGTCCAGAGTCGGGCAAGTCAGCTTTGCTTGAAGCCCAAGTAAAGTTGTCGTCTGAGTTTGAAATCTGACCGTTGGAACACGTGTCAGTTCCTTAGTGACCCAGAGTCATTTCGGACAAATCAGGTCGGGTTGCCAAGTGGCTATAAATAGCCCACCCCCTACAACCATAAACGGTTGGCTGCTCAGATTCAGAGTACGGCTTTTGTCGTTTGAGAGCAACCCACCTCGAAGCCTTTGAGAGAGAATTCCTTGCGAGGATAAAGCCCTAACCACCCAGAGCCAAAGAGAATTAGGCATCACTTAAGTCTTCTTGTCTGTGTGATCTGAAGACTTATTACACTTGAGGACTGTGCATCCTCCAGCCGGTTAGGCGTCGCGTTCTGAGCATCCAAGAGACATTGTGGATTGCCGGTGAACGAAGTCTGTGAAGGTTTGGGAGTCTACCTTGAAGACTTACCAGAGTGATTGGGCGAGGTCTGTGTGACCTTAGCTCAAGGGGAATACGGTGAGGACTGGGTGTCCTGAGCTGCGTGTTCAGGACTGGGTGTCCGAGACTGTGTGTCCTAAGGTTTAAATACCTAGCCGCCCTAACCAGACATACAGTTGTCACAGCAACTGGAACTGGTCCAACAAATCATTGTCTTCAGCGAGTCACTGGTTTCATCTTCCCTTCCCTTTACTTACTGTTACTCCTTGTGAAGTCATTGTATGTTCGCACTATCTTTTGTCTTCACTGAGTGACTGCGTGTTCTGCGTCGCTTCACAATATCTTCCTACCTGATCCTTACTACATTGCTGCTATTAGTCATTGTGCTTTCACTCTATTGAATACTTGACTATGGCTTGCCTAGTGTAGTCTACCTTCCGCTGCAGGGTAATAGGTTTATTTCTATCGTTTGTCTTCATAACTTCCATGTTTTGAAGACTTTCATAAAAATCGCCTATTCACCCCCCCTTTAGTCGATATAACACACTTTCAATTGGTATTAGAGCAAGGTGCTCCCTTGTTCTGTGTGATTCGGTTTAACCACCTGGAGTTTTAGCTATGTCGACTGCAGGGATAATTAAAGTCTCCGCTGCGTGCCCCGTCTTCGATGGAGCTGAATATCCCTACTGGAAGAATAAGATGCGCATGCATCTTGAAGCCATTGACGTCGACCTATGGTATGTCGTCAAGAACGGCGTTCCCAAGGCTGGAGAAGGTGTCACTGCTGTTGATGTCAAGAAGTTCGTTCAACTAGACTCCACTGCCAAGAATATCATCTGTGGTCATCTGACCAAAGGACAGTATGGTCGTGTGAGTGCTTTAGAAACATCTAAGCTGGTCTGGGACTGGCTCTCCAAGGTCAATGAAGGCGTCTCAACCCAGAGAGATCAGAGAATCAGTGTCCTTCGCAACCTCTTCAACCGCTTCAAGCGAAATGACAATGAGAATGTCCAGCTCACATTTGACCGACTCACTGACATCACAAATGAGCTTCAAGCCCTCGGCGCTACTGAAATCACCAAACATGAAGTCGTCAAGACACTACTGAGATCACTTGATAGTTCGTTTGACACCCTAGCCCTGATGATTCAAGAACGTCCTGATTTCAAGACACTCGATCCGTTTGACATACTTGAGAGGCTCAACACACATGAGTTTCAGCTTTCTGAGAAAAGAGATATCTACGGTCCAAACTATGGGCGAACTGTGCCTTGAGGCAAAAGCTGTCTCCTCATCTGAAGAAGAATCTGATAGCAGTTCGGATGATCCTGAAGACATTGGAAGGGAACTTGCTATGCTTGTGAAGAAGTTCCAAAAATTCACCAAGAAGAAAGGTTTCAGAAAGTCTTCATGATCAAGCTCAAGGAATGATGAAGCTTCTGCTCACGACTACAAGAAGGAAACATGTCACAAGTGCAAGAAACCTGGCCACTTCATCTTTGAGTGTCCACACTGGGACAATGAGAACAAAAAGAAAAAGAAGAGCAAGGAATATGACTCTGACGACAAGAAGAAGAAGAAATACTCAAAGTCTTCTTCCAAGTCTTCCTCAAAGTCTTCATCACACAAGAAGAGCTCATCTGGCAAGGCACGTGCGTTTGTTGGCAAGGAAATGGATTCAGAGGAGGAGTCCGCTTCTGAGGAGGTGGAGGTGGAGTCTGAGGAGGAGTCCGATTCAGGCGTCGCAAGTCTGGCTACAACATACGTTGCCAAGTCCATATTCAACACTGAAGACAATGACTTCATCACCGACACCGATGCAAATGACAAGGACTACTCCGCTTCTACCTACTGCTTCATGGCACGCGGTGCCAAGGTAAACACACGCACTACTCACTATCAAACATCTAGTGACGGTGACTCTGATTGTGGTTCAAAACCCAGCTACAAAACACTTGCTAAAATTGCAACTGAACAACAGAAAGCTATGGAACATATTCAAAAATTGTTAGACAGAAGCGATGATCTGTTAGGTGCTGAAATGACTTGATCTGAATCCTTAATTGAAGACATAAAAAATCTTCATGTTAAGTATGAGGAACTTGAAAGTCGTCATGAAATTCTCTCAACAACTCATGAAAAGCTTTCCTATGATTATCTTCAAAGGAAGCAAGATCTTGAGAAATTGAGAGCGGCTCATGAAGATCTTCAAAAGGAAATTGAGTCACTTCGCGCCGAACAGATCAGCTCCGCTCAGGAAGGATTTGAACCACCATGTCTTAAATGCATTGAGCGTGATAATGCTACTACTGTTGCTGAATGTTCTACTGCTGCTACTGTTGCAATATCTTCAACTGCTGAGGATTCCACTGCTATTGCTGATGAGAATGCTAGGTTGAAGACATTGCTTGAAATAGGGATATACAAAAGTCTTAAAGGGCATCCGACACTATGTGATGTCCTCAAAAAGCAGATTTTGAACCAAAACCCGAGGAAAGAGGGTGTTGGGTTCGTAAGGAAAATGAATGCTGATGGCTCTTACTGGAAACCTGAGCAGTACCCCAAAACCACATGGGTTGCTGCAAAGGAATTTTCAGCAGATCCATCCACTCTGTCTGGGTTCACTTGTGTTAACCCCATTGTCATTGATGAATCTTTTGATGCAAACTATAAACTGTTTAAGAATCAGAATGGTGAAGTGTTTGCCAGGTACATTGGTACTAACTGCAGGAATGGACCGCCTATGAAGAAGATCTGGGTTCCGAAAAGGTGTCTGGAGAATCTTCCTGTGAATGTCATCATGACACCTCACGTGAAGAAGACAAACCTCAGACCAAAGGCTTCATACGGTCCAAAGGCTTCACACAGACAGAGTACTCACCTGAGTCGCACTAACGCAAATGTTTTGCAGGGAAACCATACTCAGGCATATGAATATGAGAGCGGTTCATCAAACCGCCATGTCATAGGACCAAGAACTATTCTGCTTATTCTTATGAGTACTATTGTCCGCCTGCAATACTGTTTGCTAGGGCTCCAAAGCCAAAGTTCTCAGATGCTGCACTTAGACTTATTGCTTCTAAGCCACCCTTGAAGATGTGGGTGGCTAAGAAAGCTTAGCTCTCTTTTGCAGGGAAAGGTCTCCAGCAGAAAACCAAAATCGTCTGACGCTATTGCTGGGGACCTTAAACATCTTGTAGGGCGCAAGATCAAATGCCCGAATGGTCTTACTATGTACTTCGTTCCTGAATCGCTTGCTACTCTCCCTATTAGTCCTAATCTGGATCTAAGCTTTCATAACCCACTGGTTCGTCAAATGTTTTTGCTTCACAATGCTCTTCGTGAAGCCTATCCCCCTAACTGCACTGTAGGGTACGACACCAGCGTCTTCAGAATGGATTATTGATAGTGGGTGTACAAATCACATGACTGGCAAAAGAAGCCTTCTTATGGACTCAACCTTACGTCCATCCGACAAGAGCCACATCACATTTGCTGACACTGGTAAAAGTAAGGTATTGGGTCTAGGTAGAGTTGCAATCTCAAGGGATCAACACATGGATAAAGTCATGCTTATTGAATCCCTTGGCTTCAACTTAATGTCTGTCTCAATGCTTTGCGATTTAAACATGATCGTAAGATTTGGAAAATATCGTTGCCTTGTTCTAATGGAATCTGACAAGTCTCTAGTATTTGAAGGGTACCGAAAAGATGATTTGTACGTGGTAGATTTCTCAGCAGGACCACAGCTTGCCGTATGTCTTCTAGAAAAAGCTTCAGAATGCTGGCTCTGGCATCGGAGGCTTGGGCATGCTGGCATGAGGAACCTCCACACCTTGGCAAAGAAGAAGCATGTCATAGGCATCAAGGGCGTCAAGTTTAAGAAATATCACTTATGCGGTGCCTGTGAGGCAGGAAAGATGACGAGGGCCAAACATCCCTCGAAGACAATCATGACCACTACCCGACCCTTCGAACTGCTTCACATGGATCTTTTCGGTCCCACTCATTACTCAACTCTTACTACTACTGCTTGTCTCTATGGCTTTGTCATTGTTGATGATTATTCTAGATATACTTGGGTGCACATAATCCTTTACAAGACTGAAGTGCAGGATGTCTTCAGACGCTTCGCCAATCGAGCAATGAACAACTATGGCGCCAAGATAAAGCATATCAGAAGTGACAATGGCACTGAATTTAAGAACACTGGCCTTGATACATATCTTGATACCTTGGGCATCACACATGAATTCTCAGCCCCGTACACGCCACAGCAGAATGGGGTCGTCGAACGCAAGAACAGAACACTCATTGAGATGGCCAGAACTGTTGGGGAACGTAGTAATTTCAAAAAAATTCTTACGCACACGCAAGATCATGGTGATGCATAGCAACGAGAGGGGAGAGTGTTGTCTACGTACCCTCGTAGACCGAAGCAGAAGCGTTGACGCAACGTAGAGGAAGTAGTCGTACGTCTTTCCGGTCCAACCGATCCAAGCACCGTTACTCCGGCACCTCCGAGTTCTTGGCACACGTTCAGCTCGATGACGCACCCCGTGCTCCGATCCAGCAAAGCTTCGGGGAGGAGTTCCGTCAGCACGACGGCGTGGTGACAATCTTGATGTTCAACCGTCGCAGGGCTTTGCCTAAGCACCGCTACAAAATGACCGAGGTGGAATATGGTGGAGGGGGGCACCGCACACGGCTAAAGAACGATCACGAAGATCAACTTGTGTGTCATGGGGTGTCCCCCTGCCCTCGAATATAAAGGAGCAAGGGGGAGGGGGCGGCCGGCCTAGGGGGGGTGCGCCAAGGGGAGTCCTACTCCCACCGGGAGTAGGACTCCATCCTTCCTTGTTGGAGTAGGAGAAGGGGAAAGAGGGGGAGAGAAAGAAGGAAAAGGGGGCTGCGCCCCTTGTCCAATTCGGACCAGAGGGGGGGCGCAGGCCTCCTTCCTTTTGGCCTCTCTCCTCTATTCCCGTATGGCCCAATAAGGCCCATATACTCCCCGGCGAATTCCCGTAACTCTCCGGTACTCCGAAAAATACCCGAATCACTCGGAACCTTTCCGATGTCCGAATATAGTCGTCCAATATATCGATCTTTACGTCTCGACCATTTTGAGACTCCTCGTCATGTCCCCGATCCCATCTGGGACTCCGAACTCCTTCGGTACATCAAAACTCATAAACTCATAATATAACTGTCATCGAAACCTTGAGCGTGCGGACCCTATGGTTCGAGAACTATGTAGACATGACCGAGACACGTTTCCGGTCAATAACCAATAGCGGAACCTGGATGCTCATATTGGATCCTACATATTCTACGAAGATCTTTATCGGTCAGACCGCATAACAACATACGTTGTTCCCTTTTGTCGTCGGTATGTTACTTGCCCGAGATTCGATCGTTGGTATCTCAATACCTAGTTCAATCTCGTTACCGGCAAGTCTCTTTACTCGTTCCGTAATACATCATCTCACAACTAACTCATTAGTTGCAATGCTTGCAAGGCTTATGTGATGTGCATTACCGAGAGGGCCCAGAGATACCTCTCCGACAATCGGAGTGACAAATCTTAATCTCGAAATACGTCAACCCAACATGTACCTTTGGAGACACCTGTAGAGCACCTTTATAATCACCCAGTTACGTTGTGACGTTTGGTAGCACACAAAGTGTTCCTGCGGCAAACGGGAGTTGCATAATCTCATAGTCATAGGAACATGTATAAGTCATGAAGAAAGCAATAGCAACATACTAAACGGTCGGGTGATAAGCTAACGGAATGGGTCATGTCAATCAGATCATTCATCTAATGATGTGACCCCGTTAATCAAATAACAACTCTTTGTTCATGGTTAGAAAACATAACCATCTTTGATTAACGAGCTAGTCAAGTAGATGCATACTAGTGACACTCTGCTTGTCTATGTATTCACACATGTATTATGTTTCCGGTTAATACAATTCTAGCATGAATAATAAACATTTATCATGATATAAGGAAATAAATAATAACTTTATTATTGCCTCTAGGGCATATTTCCTTCAAGAACAATGCTAGATGAATACAAGACTCCAAGAAAATTCTGGCCTGAAGCCATTGATACTGCATGCCATACAATCAATCGTGTTTATCTTCACAAGCTTCTGAACAAGACATCTTATGAGCTCCTTACTGGTAAGAAGCCAAATGTCAGTTACTTCAGAGTATTTGGCGCCAGGTGCTGGATCAAGGACCCACATCACACCTCAAAGTTTGCACCAAAAGCACATGAGGGTTTTATGCTTGGATATGGAAAGGATTCGCACTCCTACAGAGTCTTCAATCTCTTTCATTACAAAGTGGTTGAAACAGCGGATGTGCGGTTCGATGAGACCAACGGTTCACAAAGAGAGCAAATGCCAAATGTGCTAGATGAAGTTCCATCCAATGAATCAATCAAGCTAATGGGAACTGGAGAAATTATACCTTCTGAAGCTCATCCTGAAGAAGAACTTATCATCTCAGCACCTGATCAACATGAAGACAATGCTCAGCCTGAAGACATTCCTTCTAACAACGACAATGATCAGCAAGAGCAAAATCTTCGCCATGTACATCCTCGCGTTGCCAATGAAGTGCAGATTGAAAGAATAATTGATAGCATCAATGCACCCGGTCCACTCACTCGTTCAAGGGCAACTCAGCTAGCAAATTTCTGTGGGCACTTCGCATTCGTCTCAATAACAGAACCCAAGAAAGTTGAAGAAGCCTTCATGGAACCTGAATGGATTCAAGCTATGCAAGACGAGCTTCAACAGTTTGAGCTGAATAATGTATGGGAACTGGTCAAGCGTCCCGATCCTCGAAAGCACAACATAATAGGCACCAAATGGATATACCGCAACAAGCAAGATGAGCATGGTCAAGTTGTCAGAAACAAAGCTCATCTCTTTGCTCAAGGATATACTCAAGTGGAAGGCATTGACTTTGATGAAACATTTGCTCCTGTGGCTAGACTTGAAGCCATACCATACTGCTGGCCTATGCAAATCATCACAACATACTTCTTTATCAAATGGATGTGAAGAGCGCCTTCCTCAATGGCAAGATTGAATAAGAAGTGTATGTTGCACAACCTCCTGGCTTTGAAGATCCAAAACATCCTGACATGGTATACAAGCTCAACAAGGCACTGTATGGCCTCAAACAAGCCCCTCGGGCCTGGTATGACACACTCAAATACTTCCTGAAGAGCAAAGGCTTCATACCTGGTTCTCTCGACCCCACTCTCTTCACGAAGACATATGATGGTGAACTGTTTGTGTGCCAAATATATGTGGATGACATTATCTTCGGCTGCACCAATCAGAAGTACAGTGAAGAGTTTGGATATATGATGCAAGAGCAATATCAAATGTCTATGATGGGAGAGCCGAAGTTCTTTCTCGGTCTTCAAATACGACAGCAACGCAACGGCATCTTCATATCTCAAGAGAAGTATCTCAAAGATTGCTTGAAGAAGTTCGGTATGCAAGACTGCAAAGGCTTCACGACGCCAATGCCAGCCAAGCATCATCTGGGTCCTCACGATAATGGTAAAGAGTTCGATCAAAAGGTATACCACTCCATGATTGGTTCTTTACTTTATCTATGTGCATCTAGGCCAGATATTATACTTAGTGTTTGCATGTGTGCTCGATTCCAAGCGGCACCAAAGGAGTCGCATCACTTAGCTGTGAAGCGAATTCTTCGATATTTGGCTCACACCCCAACTCTAGGATTATGGTATCCAAAGGGCTTAGTGAAGGAAATATGCCCTAGAGGCAATAATAAAGTTATTATTTATTTCCTTATATCATGATAAATGTTTATTATTTATGCTAGAATTGTATTAACCAGAAACATAATACATGTGTGAATGCATAGACAAATAGAGTGTCACTAGTATGCCTCTACTTGACTAGCTCGTTAATCAAAGATGGTTATGTTTCCTAACCATGGACAAAGAGTTTTTATTTGATTAACGGGATCACATCATTAGGTGAATGATCTAATTGACATGACCCATTCCATTAGCTTAGCATCCGATCGTTTAGTATATTGCTATTGCTTTCTTCATGAGTTATACATGTTCCTATGACTATGAGATTATGCAAATCCCGTTTACCGGAGGAACACTTTGTGTGCTATCAAACGTCACAACGTAACTGGGTGATTATAAAGGAGCTCTACAGGTGTCTCCAAAGGTACATGTTGGGTTGGCGTATTTCGAGATTAGGATTTGTCACTCCGATTGTTGGAGAGGTATCTCTGGGCCCTCTCGGTAATGCACATCACATAAGCCTTGCAAGCATTGCAACTAATGAGTTAGTTGTGAGATGATGTATTACGGAACGAGTAAAGAGACTTGCCGGTAACGAGATTGAACTAGGTATTGAGATACCGACGATCGAATCTCGGGCAAGTAACATACCGATGACAAAGGGAACAACGTATGTTGTTATGCGGTCTGACCGATAAAGATCTTCGTAGAATATGTAGGAGCCAATATGGGCATCCAGGTCCCGCTATTGGTTATTGACCGGAGACGTGTCTCGGTCATGTCTACATTGTTCTCGAACCGTAGGGTCCGCACGCTTAACGTTACGATGACAGTTTCATTATGAGTTTATGCATTTTGATGTACCGAAGTTTGTTCGGAGTCCCGGATGTGATCATGGACATGACGAGGAGTCTCGAAATGGTCGAGACATAAAGATCGATATGTTGGAAGCCTATATTTGGATATCGGAATCGTTCCGGGTGAAATCGGGATTTTACCGGAGTACCGGGAGGTTACCGGAACCCCCCGGGGGGGTTATTGGGCCTACATGGGCCTTAAGGGAGAAGAGGAAAGGAGGCAAGAGGTGGCCGCGCGCCCCTCCCCTTCCTAGTCCGAATAGGATAAGGGAAGGGGGGCGGCGCCCCCTCTTTCCTTTCCCTCTTCCTCCTCTTTCCCCCCTTCTCCTTCTCCAACTAGGAAAGAAGGGAGTCCTACTCCCGGTGGGAGTACGACTCCCCCTTGGCGCGCCCCTCCTTGGCCGGCTGCCCCTCCCCTTGGCTCCTTTATATGCGGGGGCAAGGGGGCACCCTAGGACACACAAGTTGATCTTCGTGATCGTTCCTTAGCCGTGTGCGGTGCCCCCCTCCACGACATTACAGCTCGGTCATATTGTAGCGGTGCTTAGGCGAAGCCCTGCGATGGTTGAACATCAAGATCGTCACCACGCCGTCGTGCTGACGGAACTCATCCCCGAAGCTTTGCTGGATCGGAGCCCGGGGATTGTCATCGAGCTGAACGTGTGCCAAGAACTCGGAGGTGCCGGAGTAACGGTGCTTGGATCGGTCGGATCGGGAAGACGTACGACTACTTCCTCTACGTTGTGTCAACGCTTCCGTTTCGGTCTGCGAGGGTACGTAGACAACACTCTCCCCTCTTGTTGCTATGCATCACCATGATCTTGCGTGTGCGTAGGAATTTTTTTGAAATTACTACGTTGCCCAACAGTGGCATCCGAGCCTAGGTTTTATATGTTGATGTTATATGCACGAGTAGAACACAAGTGAGTTGTGGGCGATATAAGTCATACTGCTTACCACATGTCATACTTTGGTTCGGCGGTATTGTTGGATGAAGCGGCCCGAACCGACATTACGCGTACGCTTACGCGAGACCGGTTCTCCCGACGTGCTTTGCACAAAGGTGGCTAGCGGGTGACAGTTTCTCCAACTTTAGTCAAACCGAGTGTGGCTACGCCCGGTCCTTGCGAAGGTTAAAACAGCACCAACTTGACAAACTATCGTTGTGGTTTTGATGCGTAGGTAAGATTGGTTCTTGCTTAAGCCCGTAGCAGCCACGTAAAACTTGCAACAACAAAGTAGAGGACGTCTAACTTGTTTTTGCAGGGCATGTTGTGATGTGATATGGTCAAGACATGATGCTAAAATTTATTGTATGAGATGATCATGTTTTGTAACCGAGTTATCGGCAACTGGCAGGAGCCATATGGTTGTCATTTTATTGTATTGAATGCAATCGCGCTGTAATGCTTTACTTTATCACTAAGCGGTAGCGATAGTCGTGGAAGCATAAGATTGGCGAGACGACAACGATGCTATGATGAAGACCAAGGTGTAGCGCCGGTGACGATGGTGATCACGACGGTGCTTCGAATATGGAGATCACAAGCACAAGATGATGATGGCCATATCATATCACTTATTTTGATTGCATGTTATGTTTATCCTTTATGCATCTTATCTTGCTTTGATTGACGGTAGCATTATAAGATGATCTCTCACTAATTATCAAGAAGTGTTCTCCCTGAGTATGCACCGTTGCGAAAGTTCTTCGTGCTGAGACATCACGTGATGATCGTGTGTGATAGGCTCTACGTTCAAATACAACGGGTGCAAAACAGTTGCACGCGCGGAATACTCAGGTTATACTTGACGAGCCAAGCATATACAGATATGGCCTCGGAACACGGAGACCGAAAGGTCGAGCGCGAATCATATAGTAGGTATGATCAACATAGTGATGTTCACCAATGAAACTACTCCATCTCACGTGATGATCGGACATGGTTTAGTTGATTTGGATCACATAATCATTTAGAGGATTAGAGGGATGTCTATCTAAGTGGGAGTTCTTTAAGTAATATGATTAATTGAACCTAAATTTATCATGAACTTAGTACCTGATAGTATCTTGCTTATTTATGTTTGATTGTAGATAGATGGCCCGTGTTGTTGTTCCGTTGAATTTTAATGCGTTCCTTGAGAAAGCTAAGTTGAAAGATGATGGTAGCAATTACACGGACTGGGTCCGTAACTTGAGGATTATCCTCATTGCTGCACAGAAGAATTACGTCCTGGAAGCACCGCTGGGTGCCAGGCCTGCTGCTGGAGCAACACCAGATGTTATGAACGTCTGGCAGAGCAAAGCTGATGACTACTCGATAGTTCAGTGTGCCATGCTTTACGGCTTAGAATCGGGACTTCAACGACGTTTTGAACGTCATGGAGCATATGAGATGTTCCAGGAGTTGAAGTTAATATTTCAAGCAAATGCCCGGATTGAGAGATATGAAGTCTCCAATAAATTCTATAGCTGCAAGATGGAGGAGAACAGTTCTGTCAGTGAGCATATACTCAAAATGTCTGGGTATAATAATCACTTGATTCAATTGGGAGTTAATCTTCCAGATGATTGCGTCATTGACAGAATTCTCCAATCACTGCCACCAAGCTACAAGAGCTTCGTGATGAACTATAATATGCAAGGGATGAATAAGACTATTCCCGAGCTCTTCGCAATGCTGAAAGCTGCGGAGGTAGAAATCAAGAAGGAGCATCAAGTGTTGATGGTCAACAAGACCACTAGTTTCAAGAAAAAGGGCAAAGGGAAGAAGAAGGGGAACTTCAAAAAGAACAGCAAGCAAGTTGCTGCTCAAGAGAAGAAACCCAAACCTGGACCTAAGCCTGAAACTGAGTGCTTCTACTGCAAGCAGACTGGTCACTGGAAGCGGAACTGCCTCAAGTATTTGGCGGATAAGAAGGATGGCAAGGTGAACAAAGGTATATGTGATATACATGTTATTGATGTGTACCTTACTAATGCTCGCAGTAGCACCTGGGTATTTGATACTGGTTCTGTTGCTAATATTTGCAACTCGAAACAGGGACTACGGATTAAGCGAAGATTGGCTAAGGACGAGGTGACGATGCGCGTGGGAAATGGTTCCAAAGTCGATGTGATCGCAGTCGGCACGCTACCTCTACATCTACCTTCGGGATTAATATTAGACCTAAATAATTGTTATTTGGTGCCAGCGTTAAGCATGAACATTATATCTGGATCTTGTTTGATGCGAGACGGTTATTCATTTAAATCAGAGAATAATGGTTGTTCTATTTACATGAGTAATATCTTTTATGGTCATGCACCCTTAAAGAGTGGTCTATTCTTATTAAGTCTCGATAGTAGTGACACACATATTCATAGTGTTGAAACCAAAAGATGCAGAGTTGATAATGATAGTGCAACTTATTTGTGGCACTGCCGTTTAGGTCATATCGGTATAAAGCGCATGAAGAAACTCCATACTGATGGGCTTTTGGAACCACTTGATTATGAATCACTTGGTACTTGCGAACCATGCCTTATGGGTAAGATGACAAAAACACCGTTCTCCGGTACTATGGAGAGAGCAACAGATTTGTTGGAAATCATACGCATAGATGTATGTGGTCCGATGAATGTTGAGGCTCGTGGCGGATATCGTTATTTTCTCACCTTCACAGATGACTTAAGCAGATATGGGTATATCTACTTAATGAAACACAAGTCTGAGACGTTTGAAAAGTTCAAAGAATTTCAGAGTGAAGTTGAAAATCATTGTAACAAGAAAATAAAATTCCTACGATCTGATCGTGGAGGAGAATATTTGAGTTACGAGTTTGGTGTACATTTGAAACAATGTGGAATAGTTTTGCAACTCACGCCACCCGGAACACCACAGCGTAATGGTGTGTCCGAACGTCGTAATCGTACTTTACTAGATATGGTGCGATCTATGATGTCTCTTACTGATTTACCGCTATCGTTTTGGGGATATGCTCTAGAGACGGCCGCATTCACGTTAAATAGGGCACCATCAAAATCCGTTGAGACGACGCCTTATGAACTGTGGTTTGGCAAGAAACCAAAGTTGTCATTTCTGAAAGTTTGGGGCTGCGATGCTTATGTGAAAAAGCTTCAACCTGATAAGCTCGAACCCAAATCGGAAAAATGTGTCTTCATAGGATATCCAAAGGAAACTATTGGATACACCTTCTATCACAGATCCGAAGGCAAGACTTTTGTTGCTAAATTCGGAAACTTTCTAGAGAAGGAGTTTCTCTCGAAAGAAGTGAGTGGGAGGAAAGTAGAACTTGACGAGGTAACTGTACCTACTCCCTTATTGGAAAGTAATACATCACAGAAAACTGTTTCTGTGACACCTACACCAATTAGTGAGGAAGCTAATGATAATGATCATGAAACTTCAGAACAAGATACTACTGAACCTCGTAGATCAACCAGAGTGAGATCCGCGCCAGAGTGGTACGGTAATCCTGTTCTGGAAGTCATGCTATTAGATCATGATGAACCTACGAACTATGAAGAAGCGATGGTGAGCCCAGATTCCGCAAAATGGCTTGAAGCCATGAAATCTGAGATGGGATCCATGTATGAGAACAAAGTATGGACTTTGGTTGACTTGCCCAATGATCGGCAAGCAATTGAGAATAAATGGATCTTCAAGAAGAAGACTGACGCTGACGGTAATATTACTGTCTACAAAGCTCGACTTGTTGCAAAAGGTTTTCGGCAAGTTCAAGGGATTGACTACGATGAGACCTTCTCACCCGTAGTGATGCTTAAGTCTACCCGAATCATGTTAGCAATTGCCGCATTTTATGATTATGAAATTTGGCAGATGGATGTCAAAACTGCATTCCTGAATGGATTTCTGGAAGAAGAGTTGTATATGATGCAACCAGAAGGTTTTGTCGATCCAAAGGGAGCTAACAAAGTGTGCAAGCTCCAGCGATCCATTTATGGACTGGTGCAAGCCTCTCGGAGTTGGAATAAACGCTTTGATAGTGTGATCAAAGCATTTGGTTTTATACAGACTTTTGGAGAAGCCTGTATTTACAAGAAAGTGAGTGGGAGCTCTATAGCATTTCTGATATTATATGTGGATGACATATTACTAATTGGAAATGATATAGAATTTCTGGATAGCATAAAGGGATATTTGAATAAGAGTTTTTCAATGAAAGACCTCGGTGAAGCTGCTTACATATTAGGCATTAAGATCTATAAAGATAGATCAAGATGCTTAATTGGACTTTCACAAAGCACATACCTTGACAAATTTTGAAGAAGTTCAAAATGGATCAAGCAAAGAAAGGGTTCTTGCCTGTGTTACAAGGTGTGAAGTTGAGTCAGACTCAATGCCCGACCACTTCAGAAGATAGAGAGAAAATGAAAGATGTTCCCTATGCTTCAGCCATAGGATCTATCATGTATGCAATGCTGTGTACCAGACCTGATGTGTGCCTTGCTATAAGTCTAGCAGGGAGGTACCAAAGTAATCCAGGAGTGGATCACTGGACAGCGGTCAAGAACATCCTGAAATACCTGAAAAGGACTAAGGATATGTTTCTCGTTTATGGAGGTGACAAAGAGCTAATCGTAAATGGTTACGTTGATGCGAGCTTTGACATTGATCCGGATGATTCTAAATCGCAAACCGGATACATGTTTACATTAAACGGTGGAGCTGTCAGTTGGTGCAGTTCTAAACAAAGCATCGTGGCGGGATCTACGTGTGAAGCGGAATACATAGCTGCTTCAGAAGCAGCAAATGAAGGAGTCTGGATGAAGGAGTTCATATCCGATCTAGGTGTCATACCTAGTGCATTGGGTCCAATGAAAATCTTTTGTGACAATACTGGTGCAATTGCCTTGGCAAAGGAATCCAGATTTCACAAGAGAACCAAGCACATCAAGAGACGCTTCAATTCCATCCGGGATCTAGTCCAGGTGGGAGACATAGAGATTTGAAAGATACATACGGATCTGAATGTAGCAGACCCGTTGACTAAGCCTCTTCCACGAGCAAAACATGATCAGCACCAAAGCTCCATGGGTGTTAGAATCATTACTGTGTAATCTAGATTATTGACTCTAGTGCAAGTGGGAGACTGAAGGAAATATGCCCTAGAGGCAATAATAAAGTTATTATTTATTTCCTTATATCATGATAAATGTTTATTATGAAGGAAATATGCCCTAGAGGCAATAATAAAGTTATTATTTATTTCCTTATTTTATGATAAATGTTTATTATTCATGCTAGAATTGTATTAACCGGAAACATAATACATGTGTGAATACATAGACAAACAAAGTGTCACTAGTATGCCTCTACTTGACTAGCTCGTTAATCAAAGATGGTTATGTTTCCTGACCATGAACAATGAGTTGTTATTTGATTAACGAGGTCACATCATTAGTAGAATGATCTGATTGACATGACCCATTCCATTAGCTTAGCACCCGATCGTTTAGTATGTTGCTATTGCTTTCTTCATGACTTATACATGTTCCTATGACTATGAGATTATGCAACTCCCGTTTACCGGAGGAACACTTTGGGTACTACCAAACGTCACAACGTAACTGGGTGATTATAAAGGAGTACTACAGGTGTCTCCAATGGTCGATGTTGGGTTGGCGTATTTCGAGATTAGGATTTGTCACTCCGATTGTCGGAGAGGTATCTCTGGGCCCTCTCGGTAATACACATCACATAAGCCTTGCAAGCATTACAACTAATATGTTAGTTGTGAGATGATGTATTACGGAACGAGTAAAGAGACTTGCCGGTAACGAGATTGAACTAGGTATTGGATACCGACGATCGAATCTCGGGCAAGTAACATACCGATGACAAAGGGAACAACGTATGTTGTTATGCGGTCTGACCGATAAAGATCTTCGTAGAATATGTAGGAGCCAATATGGGCATCCAGGTCCCGCTATTGGTTATTGACCGGAGACGTGTCTCGGTCATGTCTACATTGTTCTCGAACCCGTAGGGTCCGCACGCTTAAGGTTACGATGACAGTTATATTATGAGTTTATGCATTTTGATGTACCGAAGGTTGTTCGGAGTCCCGGATGTGATCACGGACATGACGAGGAGTCTCGAAATGGTCGAGACGTAAAGATTGATATATTGGAAGCCTATATTTGGATATCGGAAGTGTTCCGGGTGAAATCGGGATTTTACCGGAATACCGGGAGGGTTACCGGAACCCCCCGGGAGCTATTTGGGCCATAGTGGGCCTTAGTGGAAAAGAGAAGGGGCTGCCCTAGATGGGCTGCGCGCCCCCCCTTCCCCTAGTCCTATTAGGACTAGGAGAGGTGGCCGGCCCCCTCCTCCTCTTTTCCCCTCCGAGGAATCCTAGTTGGACTAGGATTGGAGGGGGAATCCTACTCCCAGAGGGAGTAGGACTCTCCTGCGCCTCCCCCCTTGGCCGGCCAGCCTCCCCTCCTCTCCTCCTTTATATACGGAGGCAGGGGCACCTCTAAACACACAAGTTGACACAAGTTGATCCACGTGATCGATTCCTTAGCCGTGTGCGGTGCCCCCTGCCACCATATTCCTCGATAATACTGTAGCGGAGTTTAGGCGAAGCCCTGCTGCTGTAGTTCATCAAGATCGTCACCACGCCGTCGTGCTGACGAAACTCTTCCCCGACACTTTGCTGGATCGGAGTCCGGGGATCGTCATCGAGCTGAACGTGTGCTCGAACTCGGAGGTGCCGTAGTTTCGGTGCTTGATCGGTTGGATCGTGAAGACGTACGACTACTTCCTCTACGTCGTGTCATCGCTTCCGCAGTCGGTCTGCGTTGGGTACGTAGACAACACTCTCCTCTCGTTGCTATGCATCACATGATCCTGTGTGCGCGTAGGAAATTTTTTGAAATTACTACGAAACCCAACAGTGGCATCCGAGCCTAGGTTATTGATGTTGATGTTATATGCACGAGTAGAACACAAGTGAGTTGTGGACGATACAAGTCATACTGCCTACCAGCATGTCATATTTTGGTTCGGCGGTATTGTTGGACGAGACGACCCGGACCAACCTTACGCGTACGCTTACGCGAGACCGGTTCCCTCGACGTGCTTTGCACAGAGATGGCTTGCGGGCGACTGCCTCTCCAACTTTAGTTGAACCAAGTATGGCTACGCCCGGTCCTTGCGAAGGTTAAAACGGAGTCTATTTGACAAACTATCGTTGTGGTTTTGATGCGTAGGTGAGATTGGTTCTTACTTAAGCCCGTAGCAGCCACGTAAAACATGCAACAACAAAGTAGAGGACGTCTAACTTGTTTTTGCAGGGCATGTTGTGATGTGATATGGTCAAGGCATGATGCTGAATTTTATTGTATGAGATGATCATGTTTTGTAACCAAGTTATCGGCAACTGGCAGGAGCCATATGGTTGTCGCTTTATTGTATGCAATGCAATCGCGATGTAATGCTTTACTTTATTACTAAACGGTAGTGATAGTCGTGGAAGCATAAGATTGGCGAGACGACAACGATGCTACGATGGAGATCAAGGTGTCGCGCCGGTGACGATGGTGATCATGACGGTGCTTCGGAGATGGAGATCACAAGCACAAGATGATGATGGCCATATCATATCACTTATATTGATTGCATGTGATGTTTATCTTTTTATGCATCTTATCTTGCTTTGATTGACGGTAGCATTATAAGATGATCTCTCACTAAATTATCAAGAAGTGTTCTCCCTGAGTATGCACCGTTGCCAAAGTTCGTCGTGCCCAGACACCACGTGATGATCGGGTGTGATAAGCTCTACGTCCATCTACAACGGGTGCAAGCCAGTTTTGCACACGCAGAATACTCAGGTTAAACTTGACGAGCCTAGCATATGCAGATATGGCCTCGGAACACGGAGACCGAAAGGTCGAGCGTGAATCATATAGTAGATATGATCAACATAACGATGTTCACCATTGAAAACTACTCCATCTCACGTGATGATCGGACATGGTTTAGTTGATTTGGATCACGTGATCACTTAGAGGATTAGAGGGATGTCTGTCTAAGTGGGAGTTCTTAAGTAATATGATTAATTGAACTTAAATTTATCATGAACTTAGTCCTGATAGTATTTTGCAAATTATGTTGTAAAATCAATAGCTTGCGTTGTTGCTTTCATATGTTTATTTTGATATGTTCCTAGAGAAAATTGTGTTGAAAAATGTTAGTAGCAATGATGCGGATTTGATCCGCGATCTGAGGTTTATCCTCATTGCTGCACAGAAGAATTATGTCCTTGATGCACCGCTAGGTGACGGACCTATTGCAGGAGCAGATGCAGACGTTATGAACGTTTGGCTAGCTCAATATGATGACTACTTGATAGTTTAAGTGCACCATGCTTAACGGCTTAGAATCGGGACTTCAAAGATGTTTTGAACATCATGGACCATATGAGATGTTCCAGTAATTGAAGTTAATATTTCAAGCAAATACCCGAGTTGAGAGATATGAAGTCTCCAACAAGTTCTATAGCTAAAAGATGGAGGAGAATCGCTCAACTAGTGAGCATGTGCTCAGATTGTCTGGGTACTTCAATTGCTTGAATCAAGTGGGAGTTAATCTTCCAGATAAGATAGTGATTGACAGAATTCTCTAGTCACCATCACTAAGTTACTGAACTTCATGATGAACTATAGTATGCAAGGGATGACGAAAACGATTCCCGAGCTCTTCGTGATATTGAAATCGACGAAGGTAGAAATCAAGAAAGAGCATCAAGTGTTGATGATTGACAAGACCACTAGTTTCAAGAAAAGGGCAAAGGGAAGAAGGGGAACTTCAAGAAGAACAGCAAGCAAGTTGCTGCTCAAGTGAAGAAGCCCAAGTCTGGTCCTAAGCCTGAGACTAAGTGCTTCTACTGCAAAGGGACTGGTCACTGGAAGCGGATCTACCCCAAGTGATTGGCGGAAAAGAAGGATGGCAAAGTGAACATAAGTATATTTGATATACATGTTATTGATGTGTACTTTACTAGTGTTTATAGCAACCCCTCAGTATTTGATACTAGTTCAGTTGCTAAGATTAGTAACTCAAAACGGGAGTTGCAGAATAAACAGAGACTAGTTAAGGGTGAAGTGACGATGTATGTTGGAAGTGGTTCCAAGATTGATATGATCATCGTCGCACACTCCCTATACTTTCGGGATTAGTGTTGAACCTGAATAAGTGTTATTTGGTGTTGGCGTTGAGCATGAATATGATTTGATCATGTTTATTGTAATACGGTTATTCATTTAAGTAAGAGAATAAATTGTTGTTCTGTTTACATGAATGAAACCTTATATGGTTACACACCCAATGAAAATAGTTCGTTGGATCTCGATCATAGTGATACACATAATCATAATATTGAAACCAAAAGATGCAAAGTTAATAATGATAAGTGCAACTTGTTTGTAGCACTGCCGTTTAGGTCATATTGGTGTAAAGCGCATGAAGAAACTCCATACTGATGGGCTTTTGGAATCACTTGATTATGAATCAGTTGATGCTTGCGAACCATGCCTCATGGGCAAGATGACTAAGACTCTGTTCTTCGGAACAATGGAGCGAGCAATAGATTTGTTGAAAATCATACATACTGATGTATGTGGTCCGATGAATATTGAGGCTCGCGACAGGTATCATTATTTTCTGATCTTCACAGATGATTTGAGCAGATATGAGTATATCTACTTGATGAAACATAAGTCTGAAACATTTGAAAAGTTCAAAGAATTTCAGAGTGAAGTGAAAAATCATCGTAACAAGAAAATAAAGTTTCTACGATCTGATCGTAGAGAAGAGTATTTGAGTTACGAGTTTGGCCTTCAGTTAAAAACAATGTGAAATAGTTTCACTACTCATGCCACCTAGAACACCACAATGTAATGGTGTGTCCGAACGTCATAACCGTACTTTATTAGATATGGTGCGATCTATGATGTGTCTTACCGATCTACCACTATCGTTTTGGGGTTATGCATTAGAGACAGCTGCATTCACGTTAAATAGGGCACCATCTAAATCCGTTGAGACGACACCGTGTGAACTATGGTTTGGCAAGAAACCTAAGCTGTCGTTTCTTAAATTTGGGGTTGCGATGCTTATATGAAAAAGTTTCATCCTGATAAGCTCAAACTCAAATCGGAGAAGTGCGTCTTCATAGGATATCCAAAGGAAACTATTGGATACACCTTCTATCACAGATCCGAAAGGCAAGACTTTTGTTGCTAAATTCGGAAACTTTCTGGAGAAGGAGTTTCTCTCGAAAGAAGTGAGTGGGAGGAAAGTAGAACTTGACGAGGTAACTGTACCTGCTCCCTTATTGGAAAGTAGTACATCACAGAAAACTGTTTCTGTGACACCTACACCAGTTAGTGAGGAAGCTAATGATGATGATCATGAAACTTCAGAACAAGATACTACTGAACCTCGTAGATCAACCAGAGTAAGATCCGCGCCAGAGTGGTACGATAATCCTTTTCTGGAAGTCATGCTACTAGATCATGATGAACCTACGAACTATGAAGAAGCGATGGTGAGCCCAGATTCCGCAAAGTGGCTTGAAGCCATGAAATCTGAGATGGGATCCATGTATGAGAACAAAGTTTGGACTTTGGTTGACTTGCCCGATGATCGGCAAGCAATTGAGAATAAATGGATCTTCAAGAGGAAGACAGACGCTGATAGTAGTGTTACTATCTACAAAGCTAGAATTGTCGCAAAAGGTTTTTCGACAAGTTCAAGGTGTTGACTACGATGAGAGCTTCTCAATCGTATCTATGCTTAAGTCTGTCCGAATCATGTTAGCAATTGCCGCATTTTATGAAATCTGGCAAATGGATAAACAAAACTGCATTCCTTAATGGATTTATTAAAGAAGAGTTGTATATAATGCAACCAGAAGGTTTTGTCAATCCGAAAGGTACTAACAAAATGTGCAAGCTCCAGTGATCCATCTATGGACTGGTGCAAGAATCTCGGAGTTGGAATATACGCTTTGATGAGTTGATCAAAGCATATAGTTTTATACAGACTTGCGGTGAAGCCTGTATTTACAATAAAGTGAGTGGGAGCACTACAGCCTTTTTGATTAGTATATGTGAGTGACATATTGTTGATCAGAAATGATGTAGAATTTTTCTGCAAAGCATAAAGGAGTGTTTTAAAGGAGTTCTTTAAAAGGAAAAGACCTCAGTAAAAGCTACTTACATATTAAGCATCAAGATCTATTGAGATAGATCAAGATGCTTGATAAGATTTTCAATGAGTACATACCTTGGCAAGATTTTGAAATAGTTCAAAATGGAACAGTCAAAGAAAGAGTTCTTGCCTGTGTTGCAAAGGTATGAAATTGAGTAAGACTCAAATCCCGACCACAGCAGAAAATAGAAAAAAATGAAAAGTCATTCCCTGTGCCTCAGTCATAGGTTCTATAAAGTATGCTATGCTATGTACCAGACCTATTGTATACCTTACTCTAAATTTGGCAAGAGAGTACAATAGTGATCTAGGAGTAGATCACTGGACATTGGTCAAGAATATCCTTAGTAAGGACTAAGGAGATGTTTCTCGATTATGGAGGTGATAAAAGAGTTTGTTGTAAAAGTTACACTAAGTCTCAACCTGGATACATATTGAAAGTGGGAGCAATTAGCAAGAGTAGCTCCGTGCAGAGCATTGTTGACATAAATATTTGCAAAATACTTACGGATCTGAATGTGACAGACCCGTTGACTAAGATTCTCTCACAAGCAAAACATGATCGCACCTTAGTACTCCTTGGGTGTTAATCACATAGCAATGTGAACTAGATGACTGAATCTAGTAAAACCCTTTGGGTGTTGATCACATATCGATGTGAACTATGGGTGTTAATCACATGGTGATGTAAACTATTGCTGTTAAATCACATGGCGATGTGAACTAGATTATTGACTCTAGTGCAAGTGGGAGACTGAAGGAAATATGCCCTAGAGGCAATAATAAAGTTATTATTTATTTCCTTATTTCATGATAAATGTTTATTATTCATGCTAGAATTGTATTAACCGGAAACATAATACATGTGTGAATACATAGACAAACAAAGTGTCACTAGTATGCCTCTACTTGACTAGCTCGTTAATCAAAGATGGTTATGTTTCCTAACCATGAACAATGAGTTGTTATTTGATTAACGAGGTCACATCATTAGTAGAATGATCTGATTGACATGACCCATTCCATTAGCTTAGCACCCGATCGTTTAGTATGTTGCTATTGCTTTCTTCATGACTTATACATGTTCCTATGACTATGAGATTATGCAACTCCCGTTTACCGGAGGAACACTTTGGGTACTACCAAACGTCACAACGTAACTGGGTGATTATAAAGGAGTACTACAGGTGTCTCCAATGGTCGATGTTGGGTTGGCGTATTTCGAGATTAGGATTTGTCACTCCGATTGTCGGAGAGGTATCTCTGGGCCCTCTCGGTAATACACATCACATAAGCCTTGCAAGCATTACAACTAATATGTTAGTTGTGAGATGATGTATTACGGAACGAGTAAAGAGACTTGCCGGTAACGAGATTGAACTAGGTATTGGATACCGACGATCGAATCTCGGGCAAGTAACATACCGATGACAAAGGGAACAACGTATGTTGTTATGCGGTCTGACCGATAAAGATCTTCGTAGAATATGTAGGAGCCAATATGGGCATCCAGGTCCCGCTATTGGTTATTGACCGGAGACGTGTCTCGGTCATGTCTACATTGTTCTCGAACCCGTAGGGTCCGCACGCTTAAGGTTACGATGACAGTTATATTATGAGTTTATGCATTTTGATGTACCGAAGGTTGTTCGGAGTCCCGGATGTGATCACGGACATGACGAGGAGTCTCGAAATGGTCGAGACGTAAAGATTGATATATTGGAAGCCTATATTTGGATATCGGAAGTGTTCCGGGTGAAATCGGGATTTTACCGGAATACCGGGAGGGTTACCGGAACCCCCCGGGAGCTATTTGGGCCATAGTGGGCCTTAGTGGAAAAGAGAAGGGGCTGCCCTAGATGGGCTGCGCGCCCCCCCTTCCCCTAGTCCTATTAGGACTAGGAGAGGTGGCCGGCCCCCTCCTCCTCTTTTCCCCTCCGAGGAATCCTAGTTGGACTAGGATTGGAGGGGGAATCCTACTCCCAGTGGGAGTAGGACTCTCCTGCGCCTCCCCCCTTGGCCGGCCAGCCTCCCCTCCTCTCCTCCTTTATATACGGAGGCAGGGGCACCTCTAAACACACAAGTTGACACAAGTTGATCCACGTGATCAATTCCTTAGCCGTGTGCGGTGCCCCCTGCCACCATATTCCTCGATAATACTGTAGCGGAGTTTAGGCGAAGCCCTGCTGCTGTAGTTCATCAAGATCGTCACCACGCCGTCGTGCTGACGAAACTCTTCCCCGACACTTTGCTGGATCGGAGTCCGGGGATCGTCATCGAGCTGAACGTGTGCTCGAACTCGGAGGTGCCGTAGTTTCGGTGCTTGATCGGTTGGATCGTGAAGACGTACGACTACTTCCTCTACGTCGTGTCATCGCTTCCGCAGTCGGTCTGCGTTGGGTATGTAGACAACACTCTCCTCTTGTTGCTATGCATCACATGATCCTGTGTGCGCGTAGGAAATTTTTTGAAATTACTACGAAACCCAACATATTATTCATGCTAGAATTGTATTAACCGGAAACATAATACATGTGTGAATACATAGACAAACAGAGTGTCACTAGTATGCCTCTACTTGACTAGCTCGTTAATCAAAGATGGTTATGTTTCTAACCATGGACAAAGAGTTGTTATTTGATTAACGGGATCACATCATTAGGTGAATGATCTGATTGACATGACCCATTCCATTAGCTTAGCATCCGATCGTTTAGTATATTGCTATTGCTTTCTTTATGACTTATACATGTTCCTATGACTATGAGATTATGCAACTCCCGTTTACCGGAGGAACACTTTGTGTGCTACCAAACGTCACAACGTAACTGGGTGATTATAAAGGAGCTCTACAGGTGTCTCCAAAGGTACATGTTGGGTTGGCGTATTTCGAGATTAGGATTTGTCACTCCGATTGTCGGAGAGGTATCTCTGGGCCCTCTCGGTAATGCACATCACATAAGCCTTGCAAGCATTGCAACTAATGAGTTAGTTGTGAGATGATGTATTACGGAACGAGTAAAGAGACTTGCCGGTAACGAGATTGAACTAGGTATTGAGATACCGACGATCGAATCTCGGGCAAGTAACATACCGATGACAAAGGGAACAACGTATGTTGTTATGCGGTCTGACCGATAAAGATCTTCGTAGAATATGTAGGAGCCAATATGGGCATCCAGGTCCTGCTATTGGTTATTGACCGGAGACGTGTCTCGGTCATGTCTACATTGTTCTCGAACCGTAGGGTCCACACGGTTAATGTTACGATGACAGTTTCATTATGAGTTTATGCATTTTGATGTACCGAAGTTTGTTCAGAGTCCCTTATGTGATCATGGACATGACGAGGAGTCTTGAAATGGTCGAGACATAAAGATCGATATATTGGAAGCCTATATTTGGATATCGGAATCGTTCCGGGTGAAATCGGGATTTTACCGGAGTACCGGGAGGTTACCGGAACCCCCCCGGGGGGTTATTAGGCCTACATGGGCCTTAAGGGAGAAGAGGAAAGGAGGCAAGAGGTGGCCACACGCCCCTCCCCTTCCTAGTCCGAATAGGACAAGGGAAGGCGGGCGGCGCCCCCCCTTTCCTTTCCCTCTTCCTCCTCTTTCCCTCCTTCTCCTTCTCCAACTAGGAAAGAAGGGAGTCCTACTCCAGGTGGGAGTAGGACTCCCCCTTGGCGCGCCCCTCCTTGGCCGGCCGCCCCTCCCCTTGGCTCATTTATATACGGGGGCAAGGGGGCACCCTAGGACACACAATTTGATCTTCGTGATCGTTCCTTAGCCGTGTGCGGTGCCCCCCTCCACGACATTACACCTCGGTCATATTGTAGCGGTGCTTAGGCGAAGCCCTGCGACGGTTGAACATCAAGATCTTCACCACGCCGTCGTGCTGACGGAACTCATCCCCGAAGCTTTGCTGGATCGGAGCCCGGGGATCGTCATCGATCTGAACGTGTGCCAAGAACTCGGAGGTGCCGGAGTAACGGTGCTTGGATCGGTCGGATCGGGAAGACGTACGACTACTTCCTCTACGTTGTGTCAATGCTTTCGTTTCGGTCTGCGAGGGTACGTAGACAACACTCTCCCCTCTCGTTGCTATGCATCACCATGATCTTGCGTGTGCGTAGGATTTTTTTTGAAATTACTATGTTGCCCAACACTTAGAGTTTGATCTGGTTGGATTCTCGGATGCTGATTATGCTGGTGACCAAGTTGATCGCAAGTCTACATCAGGCACATGTCACTTTCTGGGACGATCACTTGTATGTTGGTCTTCAAAGAAGCAGAACTGTGTATCTCTCTCCACTGCTGAATCTGAATACATTGCTGCTGGATCTTGCTGCGCTCAGCTTCTGTGGATGAAGCAAACGCTCAAGGACTATGACATTCATCTGAAGCAAGTGCCACTCTACTGCGACAACGAAAGCGCCATCAAGATTGCCAACAACCCAGTTCAGCACTCGAAGATAAAGCACATTGAAATTCGTCATCACTTTCTCAGAGATCATGTTGTGAAGGAAGATATTGGTATCATACACGTCAACACTGAAGAGCAATTGGCAGATATCTTCACCAAGCCCTTGGATGAGAAGAGATTTTGCAAGTTACGTTGTGAGCTAAATATCCTGGAATCCTCAAATGTCCTGTGATCAGGCACACATCCTAACCCTTATGCATATTGATGACTTAGATGTGCAACACACGAAGTAAAGTATATCTTCAATCAATGAAGACATACATTCTAAGTGTGAATACATTAATGTGGAATTTGACTTCGGAGCGCCACGATAATTGTGCATCGTGTCTGGGTCTAATACTTCCTATACGGTGGGTAACACCACCACCAAATGTTCTATTTTGAAGTGTTTCACTCATGGCGTTACCTTGCTATGTCTTCACATTTGGTTTGGCTTCAATCTCAACATGTCTTCATGATTATCTTCACTATGTTGATTATATATATATACTAGTGTTCTGTCCTCTACAGCATTCACTTATAGCTATGTCTTCTTGTTGAATCTTTTGAACTAAGTGAATGTGATCGGACCCTAACCTCTCTATGCTATCTATCTCAAACTCTACCTCTCCAAATCATATGCATTCTATTGAAACTGTCGAATGTCTTCTCTGTGTCCTTGTCAGCAGAAGATACAAAGACAAACCTTAAGTCCACTTTCAATGCTCATTCCTCCACATGAAACCCGGAGAAGTAGGAACGACCACCCGACAATCCAGGCGTGCGTGGGACGTGGAACAAACCCCAAAATTCTGCATGATGGCCACGTGTTCCTCAGATGCGAATCGCTAGGGGCACCTGTGTAATAACGTAGTGCCGCCCCTATGCCTATAAATACATGCTTCACGGCGGTCATTATCTCTTCTTCCACTCTCGCACGAACCCTAGCGCCACCGCTAGCCCTCGACGATGCCGGCGACGAAGCGCTTCGCTACCATAACCTCTCCGACGTCGTCTTCACGCCGACCGCGGACATCGTCCTCTCCGCCGTCGCCGTAGGTGTCCTCCATCGCCAAGTTAGGGCACGGAAGATCGAACTGCTCGGCCTCATCTTCCACTCCGTCTAGCAGTTCTTAGTGTGGTAAATAAAACTTCCTTTTTACGGCACCGTTGATCCTATGGCTTTGTCACTTTCTACCACAAGCAGTTTCTATTCACACAAGTTAGATCTCTCTCATACTGCATCTCATAACATGCCTAGTATATTCACTTATGCTTCACAAAGTAGTTAGATTCCTCACTTGTACTGATCTCTGGATTCGTACAAATCTGGAACCAACTCCTTATCTATGAGTGAATGTCTTCGCACGATGAGGTCAATGTCTTCTAAACTGATTTATATTCAAAATCTTCTGAGAATGCATATGACCTCTTCCCCTTCCCTCGCACCTTAATGCTGTCACAGGTACATGTTGGGGAACGTTGCAGAAAATTAAAATTTTTTCCTACGGTTTCACCAAGATCCATCTATGAGTTCATCTAAGCAACGAGTCGAGGGAATGAGTTTGCATCTACATACCACTTGTAGATCGCGTGCGGAAGCTTGCAAGGTGATGATGGAGTCGTACTCGACGTGATTCGAATCACCGATGACCAAGTGCTGAACGGACAGCACCTCTGCGTTCAACACACGTATGGGACGGGAGACGTCTCCTCCTTCTTGATCCAGCAAGGGGAAGGATAGGTTGAGGAAGACAACTCCACCGGCAGCACGACGGCGTGGTGATGGTGGAGAAGCAGTACTCCGACAGGGCTTCGCCGAGCACACAACGGAGGAGGAGAGGTGTTGGGGAGGGGAGGGCTGCGCCTTGGAGGGTGGTTCGGCTGCCCTCCCCTCACCCCTCTATTTATAGGGGGAAGGGAGAAGGGGGCCGGCCCCTCTAGATCCCATCTAGGGGGTGGGGCGGCGGCCAAGGGGAGAGGGGGAGAGGGTGGCTTGCCCCCCAAGCCAAGGGGGCGCCCCCTCTAGGGTTCCCCCCTCAACCCTAGGCGCAAGGGCCCAAGGGAGGGGGTGCGCCCAGCCCACCAGGGGCTGGCTCCCTGCCCCACGCAGCCCATGTGGTCCCCCGGGAGGGGTGGCCCCTCCCGGTGGACCCCCGGAACCCTTCCGGTGGCCCCGGTACAATACCGGTATGACCCCGAAACTTCCCGGTGCCAGTTTGACAACTTCCCATATATAAATCTTTACCTCCGGACCCTTCCGGAGCTCCTCGTGACGTCCGGGATCCCATCCGGGACTCCGAACAACATTCGGCAGTCACATACTAGTCTTCCTAATAACCCTAGCGTCACCGAACCTTAAGTGTGTAGACCCTACGGGTTCGGGAGACATGCAGACATGACCGAGACGCTCTCAGGTTAATAACCAACAGCGGGATCTGGATACCCATGATGGCTCCCACATGCTCCTCGATGTTGTCATCGGATGAACCACGATGTCGAGGATTCGATCAAATCCTGTATACAATTCCCTTTGTCAATCGGTACGTTACTTGCCCGAGACTCGATCGTCGGTATCCCAATACCTTGTTCAGTCTCGTTACCGGCAAGTCACTATACTCGTACCGTAATGCATGATCCCGTGTCCAACACCTTGGTCACATTGAGCTCATTATGATGATGCATTACCGAGTGGGCCCAGAGATACCTCTCCGTCATACGGAGTGACAAATCCCAGTCTCGATCCGTGTCAACCCAACAGATACTTTCGGAGATACCTGTAATGCACCTTTATAGTCACACAGTTACATTGTGACGTTTGATACACCCAAGGCACTATTACGGTATCCGGGAGTTACACGATCTCATGGTCGAAGGAAGATATACTTGACATTGGCAAAGCTCTAGCAAAACGAACTACACGATCTTTTATGCTATGCTTAGGATTGGGTCTTGTCCATCACATCATTCTCCTAATGATGTGATCCCGTTATCAACGACATCCAATGGCCATAGTCAGGAAACAATGACTATCTGTTGATCACAACGAGCTAGTCAACTAGAGGCTCACCAGGGACATATTGTGGTCTAAGTATTCACACGTGTATTACGGTTTCCGGATAATATAGTTATAGCATGAACAAAAGACAATTATCATGAACATTGAAATATAATAATACTTTTATTATTGCCTCTAGGGCATATTTCCAACAGTCTCCCACTTGCACTAGAGTCACCAATCTAGTTACATTGTGATGAATCGAACACCCATAGAGTTCTGGTGTTGATCATGTTTTGCACGCGAGAGAGGTTTAGTCAGCGGATCTGCGACATTCAGATCCGTATGCACTTTGCAAATCTCTATGTCTCCATCTTGAACATTTTCACGGATGGAGTTGAAACGACGCTTGATGTGCCTGGTCTTCTTGTGAAACCTGGGCTCCTTGGCAAGGGCAATAGCTCCAGTGTTGTCACAGAAGAGTTTGATCGGCCCCGACGCATTGGGTATGACTCCTAGGTCGGTGATGAACTCCTTCACCCATATCGCTTCATGCGCTGCCTCCGAGGCTGCCATGTACTCCGCTTCACACGTAGATTCCGCCACGACGCTCTGCTTGCAGCTGCACCAGCTTACTGCTCCACCATTCAACATATACACGTATCCGGTTTGTGACTTAGAGTCATCCAGATCTGAGTCGAAGCTAGCGTCGACGTAACCCTTTACGACGAGCTCTTCGTCTCCTCCATAAACGAGAAACATGTCCCTCGTCCTTTTCAGGTACTTCAGGATATTCTTGACCGCTGTCCAGTGTTCCTTGCCGGGATTACTTTGGTATCTTGCTACCAAACTTACGGCAAGGTTTACATCGGGTCTGGTACACAGCATGGCATACATAATAGATCCTATGGCTGAAGCATAGGGGATGACACTCATCTCTTCTTTGTCTTTTGCCGTGGTCGGTGACTGAGCCGAGCTCAGTCTCACACCTTGTAACATAGGCAAGAACCCCTTCTTGGACTGATCCATTTTGAACTTCTTCAAAATCTTATCAAGGTACGTGCTTTGTGAAAGACCTATGAGGCGTCTCGATCTATCTCTATAGATCTTGATGCCTAATATATAAGCAGCTTCTCCAAGGTCCTTCATTGAAAAACACTTGTTCAAGTAGGCCTTAATGCTGTCCAGAAGTTTCGTATCATTTCCCATCAAGAGTATGTCATCTACATATAATATGAGAAATGCTACAGAGCTCCCACTCACTTTCTTGTAAACGCAGGCTTCTCCATAAGTCTGTGCAAACCCAAACGCTTTGATCATCTCATCAAAGCGAATGTTCCAACTCCGAGATGCTTGCACCAGTCCATAAATGGATCGCTGGAGCTTGCATACTTTGTTAGCGTTCCGAGGATCGACAAAACCTTCCGGCTGCATCATCATCTCATCAAAGCGAATGTTCCAACTCCGAGATGCTTGCACCAGTCCATAAATGGATCGCTGGAGCTTGCATACTTTGTTAGCGTTCCGAGGATCGACAAAACCTTCCGGCTGCATCATATACAGCTCTTCCTTAAGATGTCCGTTAAGGAATGCCGTTTTGACGTCCATCTGCCATATCTCATAATCATAGTATGCGGCAATTGCTAACATGATTCGGACGGACTTCAGCTTCGCTACGGGAGAGAAAGTCTCGTCGTAGTCAATCCCTTGAACTTGTCGATAACCCTTAGCGACAAGTCGAGCCTTATAGATGGTAACATTACCATCCGCGTCCGTCTTCTTCTTAAAAATCCATTTGTTTTCTATCGCTCGCCGATCATCGGGCAAGTCTGTCAAAGTCCATAGTTTGTTTTCATTCATGGATTCTATCTCGGATTTCATGGCTTCAAGCCATTTGTTGGAATCCGGGCCTGCCATCACTTCTTCATAGTTCGAAGGTTCATTGTTGTCTAACAACATGATTTCCAGGACAGGGTTGCCGTACCACTCTGGTGCGGAACGTGTCCTTGTGGACCTACGAAGTTCAGTAGTAACTTGATCCGAAGTACCTTGATCATCATCATTGTTTTCCTCTTCAGTTGGTGTGGGCATCACAGGAACGGTTTCCTGCGCTGCGCCACTTTCCCGTTCAAGAGGTAGTACTTCATCGAGTTCTACTTTCCTCCCACTTACTTCTTTCGAGAGAAACTCTTTTTCCAGAAAGCATCCGTTTTTGGCAACAAAGATCTTGCCTTCGGATCTTAAGTAGAAGGTATACCCGACAGTTTCCTTAGGGTATCCTATGAATACGCATTTTTCCGACTTGGGTTCGAGCTTTTCAGGTTGAAGTTTCTTAACATAAGCATCGCATCCCCAAACTTTTAGAAACGACAGCTTAGGTTTCTTTCCAAACCATAATTCATACGGTGTCGTCTCAACGGATTTAGACGGTGCCCTATTTAAAGTGAATGTAGCTGTCTCTAGAGCGTATCCCCAAAATGATAGCGGTAAATCGGTAAGAGACATCATAGACCGCACCATATCCAATAGAGTGCGATTACGACGTTCGGACACACCGTTTCGCCGAGGTGTTCCAGGCGGCGTGAGTTGTGAAACGATTCCACATTTTCTTAAGTGTGTACCAAATTCGTGACTTAAGTATTCTCCTCCACGATCTGATCGTAAGAATTTTATCTTTCGGTCACGTTGATTCTCTACCTCACTCTGAAATTCCTTGAACTTTTCAAAGGTCTCAGACTTGTGTTTCATTAAGTAGACATACCCATATCTACTCAAGTCATCAGTGAGAGTGAGAACATAACGATATCCTCTGCGAGCCTCAACGCTCATTGGACCGCACACATCGGTATGTATGATTTCCAACAAGTTGGTTGCTCGCTCCATTGTTCCGGAGAACGGAGTCTTGGTCATTTTGCCCAAGAGGCATGGTTCGCATGTGTCAAACGATTCATAATCAAGAGACTCCAAAAGTCCATCAGCATGGAGCTTCTTCATGCGCTTGACACCAATGTGACCAAGGCGGCAGTGCCACAAGTATGTGGGACTATCGTTATCAACTTTACATCTTTTGGCATCCACACTATGAACATGTGTAACATTACGCTCGAGATTCATTAAGAATAAACCATTGACCATCGGAGCATGACCATAAAACATATCTCTCATATAAATCGAACAACCATTATTCTCAGACTTAAATGAGTAGCCATCTCGTATTAAACGAGATCCAGATACAATGTTCATGCTCAAACATGGCACTAAATAACAATTATTAAGGTTCAAAACTAATCCCGTAGGTAAATGTAGAGGCAGCGTGCCGACGGCGATCACATCGACTCTGGAACCATTCCCGACGCGCATAGTCACCTCGTCCTTCGCCAGTCTCCGTTTATTCCGCAGCTCCTGCTGTGAGTTACAAATATGAGCAACGACACCAGTATCAAATACCCAGGAGTTACTACGAGTACTGGTAAGGTACACATCAATCACATGTATATCAAATATACCTTTGGTGTTGCCGGCCTTCTTATCCGCTAAGTATTTGGGGCAGTTCCGCTTCCAGTGACCCTTCCCCTTGCAATAAAAGCACTCAGTCTCAGGCTTGGGTCCATTCTTTGACTTCTTCCTGGCAACAGGCTTACCGGGCGCGGCAACATGTTTGCCGTCCTTCTTGAAGTTCTTCTTACCCTTGCCCTTCTTGAACTTAGTGGTCTTATTGACCATCAACACTTGATGTTCTTTCTTGATTTCAGCCTCTGCTGACTTCAGCATCGAGAACACTTCAGGAATGGTCTTTACCATCCCCTGCATGTTGTAGTTCATCACAAACCTCTTGTAGCTTGGTGGGAGCGACTGGAGGATTCTGTCAATGACCGCCTCATCTGGGAGGATTATGTTCAGCTGGGTCATACGATTGTGCAACCCAGACATCTTCAGGATGTGCTCACTGACAGAACTGTTTTCCTCCATCTTACAACTGTAGAACTTGTCAGAGACATCATATCTCTCGACCCGGGCATGAGCTTGGAAAACTAGTTTCAGCTCTTCGAACATCTCATATGCTCCGTGGTGCTCAAAACGCTTTTGGAGCCCCGGTTCTAAGCTGTAAAGCATGCCGCACTGAACGAGGGAGTAATCATCAACACGAGCTTGCCAAGCGTTCATAACGTCTTGGTTCTCTGGGATGGGAGCGTCACCTAGCGGTCCTTCTAGGACATATTGCTTTCTGGCAGCTATGAGGATGATCCTCAGGTTCTGGACCCAGTCTGTATAGTTGCTATCATCATCTTTCAGCTTGGTTTTCTCTAGGAACGCGTTGAAGTTCATGTTGACATTAGCGTTGGCCATAGATCTACAAGACATATTTGCAAAGGTTTTAGAGTAAGTTCATGATAATAAAGTTCTAATCAAATTATGAACTCCCACTTAGATCAGACATCCCTCTAGTCATCTAAGTGTTACACGATCCGAGTCGACTAGCCCGTGTCCGATCATCACGTGAGACGGACTAGTCATCATCGATGAACATCTTCATGTTGATCGTATCTTCCATACGACTCATGTTCGACCTTTCGGTCTCCGTGTTCCAAGGCCATGTCTGCACATGCTAGGCTCGTCAAGTTAACCCTAAGTGTTTTCGCTGTGTAAAACTGTCTTACACCCGTTGTATGTGAACGTAAGAATCCATCACACCCGATCATCACGTGGTGCTTAGAAGCGACGAACTGTAGCAACGGTGCACAGTTACGGGAGAACACTTCTTGAAATTTTGTAAGGGATCATCTTATTTACTACCGTCGTCCTAAGTAAACAAGATGCATAAACATAATAAACATCACATGCAATTATATAGTTGTGACATGATATGGCCAATATCATATAGCTCCATTGATCTCCATCTTTGGGGCTCCATGATCATCTTGTCACCGGCTTGACACCATGATCTTCATCATCATGATCTCCATCATCGTGTCTTCATGAAGTTGTCACGCCAACGACTACTTCTACTTCTATGACTAACGCGTTTAGCAATGAAGTAAAATAAGTTACATGGCGTTCTTCAATGACACGCAGGTCATACAAAAATAAAGACAACTCCTATGGCTCCTGCCGGTTGTCATACTCATCGACATGCAAGTCGTGAATCCTATTACAAAGAACATGATCGCATACATCACAATTCATCATTCATCACAACTTCTGGCCATATCACATCACTTGATCAATCGCTGCAAAAACAAGTTAGACGTCCTCTAATTGTTGTTGCATCTTTTACGTGGCTGCAATTGGGTTCTAGCAAGAACGTTTTCTTACCTACGAATAACCACAACGTGATTTTGTCAACTTCTATTTACCCTTCATAAGGGCCCTTTTCATCGAATCCGCTCCAACTAAAGTGGGAGAGACATACACCCGCCAGCCACCTTATGCAACTAGTGCATGTTAGTCGGTGGAACCGGTCTCACGTAAGCGTACGTGTAAGGTTGGTCCGGGCCGCTTCATCCCACAATACCGCCGAAGCAAGAAAATACTAGTAGAGGCAAGTAAGTTGACAAGATCCACGCCCACAACAAATTGTGTTCTGCTCGTGCATTAGAGAACTACGCATAGACCTAGCTGATGATGCCACTGTTGGGGAACGTTGCAGAAAATTAAAATTTTTTCCTACGGTTTCACCAAGATCCATCTATGAGTTCATCTAAGCAACGAGTCGAGGGAATGAGTTTGCATCTACATACCACTTGTAGATCGCGTGCGGAAGCTTGCAAGGTGATGATGGAGTCGTACTCGACGTGATTCGAATCACCGATGACCAAGTGCTGAACGGACAACACCTCCGCGTTCAACACACGTACGGGACGGGAGACGTCTCCTCCTTCTTGATCTAGCAAGGGGAAGGAGAGGTTGAGGAAGACAGCTCCACCGGCAGCACGACGGCGTGGTGATGGTGGAGAAGCAGTACTCCGACAGGGCTTCGCCGAGCACACAACAGAGGAGGAGAGGTGTTGGGGAGGGGAGGGCTGCGCCTTGGAGGGTGGTTCGGCTGCCCTCCCCTCACCCTCTATTTATAGGGGGAAGGGAGAAGGGGGCCGGCCCCTCTAGATCCCATCTAGGGGGGGGGCGGCCAAGGGGAGAGGGGGAGAGGGTGGCTTGCCCCCCAAGCCAAGGGGGCGCCCCCTCTAGGGTTCCCCCCTCAACCCTAGGCGCAAGGGCCCAAGGGAGGGGGTGCGCCCAGCCCACCAGGGGCTGGCTCCCTGCCCCATGCAGCCCATGTGGTCCCCCGGGAGGGGTGACCCCTCCCGGTGGACCCCCGGAACCCTTCCGGTGGCCCCGGTACAATACCGGTATGACCCCGAAACTTCCCGGTGCCAGTTTGACAACTTCCCATATATAAATCTTTACCTCTGGACCCTTCCGGAGCTCCTCGTGACGTCCGGGATCCCATCCGGGACTCCGAACAACATTCGGCAGTCACATACTAGTCTTCCTAATAACCCTAGCGTCACCGAACCTTAAGTGTGTAGACCCTACGGGTTCGGGAGACATGCTTACATGACCGAGACGCTCTCAGGTTAATAACCAACAGCGGGATCTGGATACCCATGATGGCTCCCACATGCTCCTCGATGTTGTCATCGGATGAACCACGATGTCGAGGATTCGATCAAATCCTGTATACAATTCCCTTTGTCAATCGGTACGTTACTTGCCCGAGACTCGATCGTCGGTATCCCAATACCTTGTTCAGTCTCGTTACCGGCAAGTCACTATACTCGTACCGTAATGCATGATCCCATGTCCAACACCTTGGTCACATTGAGCTCATTATGATGATGCATTACCGAGTGGGCCCAGAGATACCTCTCCGCCATACGGAGTGACAAATCCCAGTCTCGATCCGTGTCAACCCAACAGATACTTTCGGAGATACCTGTAATGCACCTTTATAGTCACCCAGTTACGTTGTGACGTTTGATACACCCAAGGCACTATTACGGTATCCGGGAGTTACACGATCTCATGGTCGAAGGAAGAGATACTTGACATTGGCAAAGCTCTAGCAAAACGAACTACACGATATTTTATGCTATGCTTAGGATTGGGTCTTGTCCATCACATCATTCTCCTAATGATGTGATCCCGTTATCAACGACATCCAATGTCCATAGTCAGGAAACAATGACTATCTGTTGATCACAACGAGCTAGTCAACTAGAGGCTCACCAGGGACATATTGTGGTCTAAGTATTCACACGTGTATTATGGTTTCCGGATAATATAGTTATAGCATGAACAAAAGACAATTATCATGAACATTGAAATATAATAATACTTTTATTATTGCCTCTAGGGCATATTTCCAACAGTACATGTCCGTGGGAGAATCCCTTGGTTCTCATAGTCTGCATTCATTTGCAGAATTCTTACAGCATCATATAAATTCTCCCGAAGCAAGTTCCTGTTTGTCCAGCAAGCGAAAATCTTTGAAGCCTTTGAATGTGTTGAAGCCTTTCAGTTTAAAGTTCATGGCTTCAAAGAAATCAGCAAGGAAGGGTGGCAGAAAGCATCATGGAGAAACATCTAGAGATCTGTCAGATGACCTCTCAGAACTGTACAAGACAGATCCTGAAGAGGATTACAATCAGCGCAAGACCCGAATCCAATGGATTCGAAGATATTGGGCAGAACAATGGTTCAAATACCGATTTGTAACCCAGGAATATGCTGAGAAAAATGCCATCAAGAGACCGTGGGGAGACATCCTATACAAGAATCTTCAACCCAGGTCCAGAGATGAAGCCATTGAACAAGGCTTCTATCCCTGCATGGTCCGTGGGCCACAGCCTGCTGATGCACACCCATCGTCACTACTATGGTGTCGTGACGACATTCTGTTCAAGCGCAACTTCCAGTTTTCCCAGAACTCAGCGAAGCAAAACAAGAAGACATTGGGACTAGACTTCAACCCTGGTCCCTCAGCTCCAAGGGCTGATGGCACACGAGATGCAGAACCCAATGTCGTCGGTCCTTTCTACAACCTTGAAGGCCTCATCACCCATATCTTGGTTCAAGGGACTGCAGTGAATGAGCCTGCAGCTGACGCTGAATCAGATGAAGCGCCTGCAGCGCCGAAGCCAAAGAAGTTGAAGAAGCCTAAAGCTTCAAAGCCTGCCCCTTCACCAAAAATCTCACGGGCGAAGCCACTGGCAACTGCACCTCCTGAAGACAGTGTGCAGTCCGAAGATTTATCATGCATCTCCAAGCCCCAGAAGGTCAAGATGCCTCTGCCACACACCGGCCAAGAGCTAATAGCTGCTGCCATTCTGCGCAATGATGCCATTGATCTGTCAAGTGATGAAGATCTTGCAGATGACGCTCTTGAGCAACTCATCAAGAGCAAAGAAGAAGCAGAAATCTTCAATGATCTGCCTCTCTTTGATGTAACAGTCATTCACAACTTCATTGATGAATGGTTTGACACGCCAAACATCAGCTTCGACGATCTCCAACTACCCATTGGCCTCAGTGTCGCCTTCCATGGCGCCATTGCTTCAGAGTTAGCTATCGCCCAGCGCATTGTCGAACTGAAGCAGAAGATTGACTTTGAGAAATCTCAGTTCAAGAAGCATATGGCCAAGCTCAGCGTGCAAGACGTGAAGAATTTCAAGATTATGCTGCACGAGCTCAAGGAAGCCTTTCTAAAGAAACGTGCAGAAGCTCAGGGTTCTCGTGAGCGCATGAAGGTCCTGGCTGATAGGTGTGTGCAAGCCTACAATGAGGCTGAGAAGTGCAAGGCCCTTGGGCGTCCTGGCATCGACCCCAGGATGGCTGCCAAGAAGCAGAAGAAGCCCGCTATGGCTGAACCTGAAGCACCAAGGCAGGAGGCGGATCCCCTTGTCTTCCTAACTAGCATGACTGGCCTGAAGCCAAAGGCCAGGTCAACCGCTTCAGAACTGAAGAAGACCAGGACTGCTGAGGCTGAAGCAAGGAAGAGAAAACATCCTGAAGCCTCTGCTACTACCCCCGCCAAGAAGAAAAGAATGACCAAGAAGGAACGGGCTGCTCCCACAGAGCCCTTGATTGTTGAACCCATTTCCATGGTTCACCCCGACGTCGATCCACAAGAACGTCAACTGACTGTCCATGAGTCTGCTTTCACAAAGGCTCATGAAGTTGAAGACTTTCCAGCAGCTGATCCCCTCGCTGCTGAGGACATTGGTCACCATGACCATGTTGAAGATGATGCAGCCCTTCCTCAGCTAGAGCACCAACAGGTATCATCGCATGTGCTCACACACAGTGAACTCATCAGCATTGGTCGTCCACTGACACCAATAGCATAGGATGCTTCATGGGCGGATCGCCCACAAGAGGAAGAAGACTCTGAGGTCCAGCCAACACAAACTCCACAGGCGTCGCCCGCGTTGCGCAGGCTTCGCAAAGGTCCAAGGCCTCAAGTCTCTGCGTCTGAAGCTAAAACTGCTGAAAACATTCCGGCTGCATCAGCCGATGAAGAAGAACTACCACAAGTTGTACTCCCCTGTCCCACCAAGAAGCAGTTCTTGAGGAGAACGTGATCATAAGCGACCCTCTAGCTCGTGAAGTGGAGGTTGAAAATCTTGCGGCTGCCACCACCAACACCACTGAAGCCACTGACGCTGTCATGGCCGAAGCAAATGTGGAGCCCTCACCAACAAAAGCACCAGAAGTCAGCGAAGCCACTGATCCTGCTGCTTCTGTTCTTGCGTTTGCTGTCGGTCCCCAATTCGACTATCATGTTGAGCACATGCCTTAGGTACAGAAGCCAATCCCAAGATTGCCAAGGTTCCTAGATCCTGCATCAGCACCTGGCTCCTTCAATATCAATGGCTTCAGAGCAGACAAGACATTCTTCAACAGCTCCAAGAACCCCTACTCCAGGGAAAGAATATCATCTGATCGGTTCTGGAGTTATCCGCAGTGAAGCTATTACTCATGCGTTCTTTACAACCAAGGTCGCATCTTCCCACACAAGCGCCTTGACATTGAAGCAATAGCTGGTCTGCCCTGTCTGGAAGAAGCTCTGGATTGCTTCAAAGAGGTTGGACTGCTGCCGTTCGTCACTGACCAAGAGCATTGGAATGAAGAGTTGCTGCTCCAATTCTATGCCACACTTCACATCCGCGGGTATAGCAGAGATCCGAAGACTTGGGTCCTGGAGTGGATGACAGGAAACGTTCATCACGAAGCCAAAGCCTTTGACATCATTGAGCTCACTGGTTTGCCCACTCCTGGCGATCTCTACGAGCATGGCTGTCAGCTTCATAGTGAAGCTATTGAGAGCATCTTTCAGAAGACTGAACCTAATATGAGTCAGATGCTCAGTATGATGAAGCCATTGCCCCAAGATGCTGCTTATCCCACGGAGTTCTTCGTTGAAGACCTTGAGTATCTGCCAAGAACCATTTATCACATCATAAGGCGAACTCTCTGGCCAATCAAAGGACATTCTCCCCATGCCAAGCTGGAAGGTGCAATGAAGACTTTGGTCTTCTACATTCTTCATGGAAAATGCTTCAATACACAGGATTTCTTCATTCGCCAACTTGCTGCATCTGGCTCTGATCTGTTTGGTTTGAAGTTCTACGCCCCTTGGGTGATGCGGCTGATCAAACTTCACTCCGCTATCTCATATCAGCCCTCGGCCCGCAACCATCGGATCTTTTTGCCTGATGTGGATATGTCTATTGAAGCCATCTATCCTGAGCCTGCCAAGGAACCTCTCAGTCTTCAGAATGCAGAGCATCAAAGTTTCACTCAGAACGTTGAAGGCGTTGAAGCCGTAACTCGTGTGTATCCTTTGGCTGGCACTACACGTGCACCGCATCCTGCTCTCACTGAAGCCACTGACAGTACAACTGCTCCACGACCCAAGAAGCGCACTCGTGTTCTCAACGACCGAGAGCTTCTTGTGGCTCTTCATCAGAAACAGGATAGGCATCATGACTGGCTGAAGCGTCAGATGCAAAGCCTCTTGGTGGATGTTAATCGCATTCGCAATCTTGCCACCAAGAATGCTTTTGTTGCCCATGAAACCTCTCGCCGCACATGGAAAGGGCTAACACTGATGTGTTCTGAAGATGATCTTCAAGAGGATGGCTTCACTGAGCGATTCAAGTTTGACTCCACACCTCCTCGAAGGGCAGTGCTGCGACGAACTCCATCCCTTGAAGACTCTGAGTTCTCTTCCTCTGCTGCAACTGTGAATGCCAGAGTAATCGAGGATGAAGACGATGCTACTTCACCGCCACCTCCTTCAGCATGCTTCGACTCTGCTCCAAGCTCTTCAGCACCGCCAAACACAACCAACGACCCTGCTGCTTCACCTACTCCTCATGGGAACGAGTAGATGCTCTATGTCTTCAAACCTTTTTGGTCCTTACTGACAAAAGGGGGAGAAGCATATGAGGTTGATAGTCTTCAAGCGGGTCCATATGGGCGGGTGCTTTATATTTTGCTTCGTGCTTACAACTCTCGTTTTGCTACATTTGGTTCTTTGAGTTGTAACACTTAAACTCGATGGTCGTCTGCTACTTATTTGCCACCTTGTGTTGCGATGATAAATTCCGCATGTGCGACGATAAATTCCGCACTTAGATCATTCTGCAGACGTCCATTTTCCATTATGCATGTCATTATCTTCATATACTTTCACATGCATAGTGGATTGTCATCATAAGTTGAAGTGGATCTCCACAAGTACAACCTGCCATGTGCATTTGCATTCCAAAAGCAAATTACTTATATGCACATCTTCAGGGGGAGCCCTTGCAACTTATGAAGACAATTCCTTATCCTTTACAATTTCACAGATTATATTCCCCGTTGAAAACTTCAACTAGTTTGTCATCAATCACCAAAAAGGGGGAGATTGTAAGTGCATCTAGTGCCACCCCTAGTTGGTTTTGGAGTATTGACGACAAACCTAGTTGAGGGACTAATGTGTTTGTGAGAATTGCAGGATAACACAGGTAGAAGTCCCTCATTGATTCGGTTTTCCTACCAGAGATGACCCCTAAAAATGTATGAAGACATTGAAGTCAAAGGTGGTATATGAAGATATTCACATTGAAGACTATGACAAGAGAAGACACCACATGAAGCCTATGGAGCTCGAAGACTTAGATCTTTCGTAGTTCTCTTTCTTCTGTGTTGAGTCATAGGAACCACCGTACTGTTAAGTGGGGTCCAAGAGAACCAGTCAGAATGACTGAAGTGATGCTTAAACAAAACCTATGTCTTCGAGTGAAGACTTTGAGAGCGAATCTTGTCCAGAGTCGGGCAAGTCAGCTTTGCTTGAAGCCCAAGTAAAGTTGCCGTGTGAGTTTGAAATCTGACCGTTGGAACACGTGTCAGTTCCTTAGTGACCCAGGGTCATTTCGGACAAATCAGGTCGGGTTGCCAAGTGGCTATAAATAGCCCACCCCCTACAACCATAAACGGTTGGCTGCTCAGATTCAGAGTACGGCTTTTGTCGTTTGAGAGCAACCCACCTCGAAGCCTTTGAGAGAGAATTCCTTGCGAGGATAAAGCCCTAACCACCCAGAGCCAAAGAGAATTAGGCATCACTTAAGTCTTCTTGTCTGTGTGATCTGAAGACTTATTACACTTGAGGACTGTGCATCCTCCAGCCGGTTAGGCGTCGCGTTCTGAGCATCCAAGAGACATTGTGGATTGCCGGTGAACGAAGTCTGTGAAGGTTTGGGAGTCTACCTTGAAGACTTACCAGAGTGATTGGGCGAGGTCTGTGTGACCTTAGCTCAAGGGGAATACGGTGAGGACTGGGTGTCCTGAGCTGCGTGTTCAGGACTGGGTGTCCGGGACTGTGTGTCCTAAGGTTTAAATACCTAGCCGCCCTAACCAGACGTACAGTTGTCACAGCAACTGGAACTGGTCCAACAAATCATTGTCTTCAGCGAGTCACTGGTTTCATCTTCCCTTCCCTTTACTTACTGTTACTCCTTGTGAAGTCATTGTATGTTCGCACTATCTTTTGTCTTCACTGAGTGACTGCGTGTTCTGTGTGGCTTCACAATATCTTCCTACCTGATCCTTACTACATTGCTGCTATTAGTCATTGTGCTTTCACTCTATTGAATACTTGACTATGGCTTGCCTAGTGTAGTCTACCTTCCGCTGCAGGGTAATAGGTTTATTTCTATCGTTTGTCTTCATAACTTCCACGTTTTGAAGACTTTCATAAAAAATCACCTATTCACCCCCCCTCTAGTCGATATAACGCACTTTCAGTTGGGCGCACCTCCAGCTCATCCAATGCTGCCTGGGCCACTGGCGGCAACAGATGATCATCGGGCCAGGGAGGCAGCCCGTGCACCTGATCAGCGGGAACAGGGCCCTGGCGATAACAGGATCGCCACTTTGCGCAATTATCGCCGAATGCGAGGGTTGTGTTTCAAGTGTGGCGAGCAGTGGGCCCGGGGCATCAATGTGGCCCAACTATTCAGTTGCACATTGTGAAGGAATTGTTGGACATATTGCAAGCTGACAATGTTGAACCAGAGATGCCTGAACTAGAGGAGGACGACGAGGTTCTCATGTGTATTTCGAAGGTGGCCACAACAGGGCAAACCACCCCTCATACAGTGCGGCTTGTGGGGAAGATAGCAGGCAAGGAGGTTTTAATTCTTGTTGATTTAGGCAGTTCGCATAGCTTCATCAGTGAGACAGTGGCAGAGCGGGTGCAAGGGCAGATTCGACTGCAGCAACCTATGGTGGTCAGAATTGCTAATGGAGGTTCTATGTCATGCAATGGGGTCATTCCCGCTTGTGCTTGGGCGGTTCAAGGGCAGGAATTTGTCACTGATCTTCGTGTTCTTCCCTTGGGCTGCTATGATATGGTTGTTGGGATGGATTGGCTGGAGGAGTGTGGGCCAATGTGGATAGACTGGGAAGCGAAGCAGCTCCAGTTCCAGCATAAGGGCGCGTTGATCACCCTGACAGGTGTGCAGAGTAAGCCGGAGCCTGTCCAACTCATATCTGGCGCTCAGCTGCGAGCCATGGAAGACATGGACACAATTTCTCAAGTGGTGTTGTTACACGTTGTGGGTCCTGATGTTCATATCACTACAGTCCCTGAGGATATTCAACAAATGCTTGATGAGTACCAGTTGGTGTTTGCAGAACCAACGGAGTTGCCCCCTCATAGGTCGTGGGATCATACCATTCCACTATTTCCTGGGGCTAAACCAGTTAACATCCGGCCTTATAGGTATACATCGGAGCAGAAGAACGAGATTGAAGCACAGGTCCGAGAGCTGTTGAAGGAAGGATTGATCGTTCCAAGTGTCAGCCCGTTTTCTTCACCGGTGCTGTTAGTTCGGAAGAAGGATCAAACTTGGAGGATGTGTGTGGACTTCCGCCATTTGAATGCCATCACAGTGAAGAGTAACTACCCCTTGCCAATCATCGACGAAATCCTTGATGAATTGGTTGGTTCCTGCTGGTTCTCGAAACTTGATTTGCGAGCCGGATACCATCAGATCCGAATGGTTGAGGAGGACGAGGCAAAAACAACATTCAAAACGCATCAGGGCCACTTCCAGTTTAGGGTTATGCCGCTCGGAGTGACGGGAGGACCGGCTACATTCCAAGGTGGTATGAACACAGTGCTCTCACCTCTCATCCGTAAAGGCATGCTCATGTTTATGGATGATATATTGGTCCATTCCCGCACCTGGCCAGAGCATGTGACTCTCCTTCGTGTCGTGTTGAAGATACTCTTGGAGAATGGTCTAAAGGCGAAGATGTCTAAATGCACATTTGCTCAAAATCGCATTGACTATTTGGGACACCACATCAGTCAGGAGGGTGTTGCCACGGATACCACTAAGATCCAAGCAGTGCATGATTGGCCAAGACCGGACTCAGTTCGCAAGCTAAGGGGATTCTTAGGGCTGGCAGGGTACTATCGCAAATTTATCCGCAATTTTGGCGTGATTTCACGACCATTGACAGATATGCTGAAGAAGGGGACAATTTTTATGTGGACACCAGTAGCGGATACAACATTCAAGGAACTGAAGCGAGCATTGATTAAAGCCCCTGTTTTGGCGCTTCCAGACTTTTCCAAGCGGTTTGTTGTGGAGACAGATGCAAGTGCTATAGGAGTTGGAGCTGTGTTGGTGCAAGATTCACACCCGATGGCGTATCTTAGCAAAGCATTGGGGCCTAAGAATATCGGACTCTCTGCATATGAGAAAGAGTGTCTAGCTCTCTTGCTAGCCATTGAACGCTGGAGGCTGTACCTGCAACACGCAAAATTCACCATCCGCACGGATCAAAAAAGTTTGTTGAATCTTACGGACCAGCGATTGAACACCTTGATACAACAGAGGGCGTTTACTAAGCTGGTGGGGCTGCAATTTGTTATCCAGTACAAGGTGGGAGTCGCCAATCGAGCCGCGGATGCTCTCTCGCGCCGTGATCACCTTGTTAATGCTGAACTCGTGGTTGTGTCAGTGTGTAAGCCAGCGTGGTTGGAAGTGATTGATGCGATCTATCGAACGGACCTGGAAGCGCAACAGAAATTGACAAAGCTAGCGGTGCAGACCCCGGATGAACAAGGCTACTCTTTGAAAGATGGCATCATTCGGTACCAAGATAGGATCTGGGTGGGAGTGGACAGTGACATTCAGCGTTCCCTGATCACGTCCTTGCATGATAGCGCTGTGGGGGGCCATTCCGGTTTCCATGCCACTTATAATCGCATCAAGAGATTGTTTTGCTGGAAGGGAATGAAGGATATGATTAAGCAATATGTGCGGGCTTGCGTAACCTGTCAGCGGGCGAAAACTGAGAGGGTTTCACCAGCAGGGCTGTTGCAGCCTTTGCCAATTCCAAAGAGGCCTTGGGCAGTGGTATCGCTGGACTTTATTTAAGGGCTTCCTAGATCCGGTGGCCATGATGTCATTCTGGTGGTTGTGGACGAGTTCTCGAAGTATGCTCACTTCGTGCCCCTGACTCATCCATTCACGGCTCTCTCGGTGGTGACTGTTTACATGCAGAACATCTTTCGCTTATATGGTCTTCCCTTGGCTATCATATCAGACCGCGATCGAATATTCACGAGTGATGTGTGGCAGGAGCTGTTCAAGTTATCCCAGACTCAGTTGCGATTGAGTTCATCATATCACCCTCAAACGGATGGCCAGAACGAAAGGGTGAATCAGTGCCTGGAAGGATATCTTCGCTGTGCAGTTCATTCATGCCCCCGCAACTAGAGTAAATGGTTGTTTCTTGCTGAGTATTGGTACAACACCTCTTTCCACTCGTCGCTGGGTCGTACGCCATTTGAATTGATCTATGGGCATTTGCCTCGCGAGTTTGGGGTGATGCAAGTTGAGGAGTGCTCGGTGCCCGACTTGGCATCATGGCTGCAGGAGAGGGAAGTGATGATGCAACACCTTCAACAACAACTTAAGCGTGCTCAGGATCGCATGAAGAGGCAAGCGGAGAAACACCGTATTGACCGGGAGTTCGCTGTTGGTGACTCTATTTTCCTCAAGCTTCAACCGTTTGTGCAGACGTCCATGGCCTAGCGACCGCATTAGAAGCTGGCCTTTCGATACTATGGGCCCTATCCGATCATTGCCCGCATTGGTGTAGTGGCCTACAAGCTGAAGCTCCCCGAAGGCAGCAAAATTCATCCTGTGGTGCATGTGTCTCAGCTCAAGAAGCTGGTCGGTCCAGAGATTCCGGTGAGTTCTACCTTGCCCCCCGCTAACACCATCCTACAGGCAGAGCATCAGCCGACGTGCATCCTGGGGCACAAGATGATCAAGACGCAGGGTGCCTCTCAACCCCGAATTCTGGTGCAGTGGAGTGACCTGCCATCGTCTTTGGATACCTGGGAGGATTTAAGCGATCTTCAGCGTCGTTTTCCGGTGGCACCAGCTTGGGGACAAGTCAGTTCTCAAGAGGGGGTGAATGTCACGACTGACATGGTGGACCCGAAGTGCCTGGAGGAGAAGGACTCAACGGTCCCAGTGGTTGGTGGACTGTGAGGCCGAGTGGATTAGTTTGGTCGGTTCGGTTGGGCCTATGCTTGGCCTTGTGGGCTGCAGCCCATCTCACTCTTGTATAACTAGGCCTTCTCTGTGTAAGTTGAGGATATCGATGAAGTGGATATTGAATCGGCCGTGAGCGAGGAGCTGATCTTGTCCTCTGGAACCCTAAATTCCTTCCCCTCCCCTACCAAACCCCTTTATCTTCCCCACTCCAATCCCTCAATAGATCGGGCCCGTTACAAAGGCTCGGATTTGTGTTTAGAAATGCGGACTACATACATACGGTATGGAAGGTTCAAATTTTGATAGGATCAATCTATAGAGGGTCCAATAATTTGACAAGGATTCAACCGTATATAAACATGCAGGAGGACGCAACACACATGTTTAGAGCAATACCCATCGCCATTGGCACGGCACTCGTTCGTTCGAACTGAGACTCGCCTCGATCAGATCTTCCGGTGACATGGCAAGCCAGCACCCCGCCATCGACATCGCCGAGGACGAAGACCGTCGGCAAAGAGAGCGCCACGCTAGAACGGCCGAGGAGGAGGAGGAGGCTTCCATGAAGGGCTAGTGTGTGCAAATTTACCTGCAGCGTATGCGATCATATAGTAACTTATGCAAATTTCCGAATTGCATGTCTCTAATTCATGCCCATCTTCTCTTTTACGACACGTGTTATCCTTCTTTGCTTACCTCTTTCTGGAGGCTGGCGCCGTCTTTTACATTATACGGGACCTCAAGCGCACCCCGGATGAAATTAGCACCTATCTCATTAGCTACGCTTTGGTGACCCTGCCATCTTCCTGATAATTAGCATAGCTTGTTGTAATCCGAAAGATGCAAATTAGATTTCGGGTGATACTAGAATCTGGATGGACACGTATACTGTTTTGTTTGCTCCAATGGATTTTTGTCCAAAAGGACCCCCTAACCAGCAGAAGTGCCAAAAAGGACCACCCGTCGAAAATATGGACAAAAAGGACCCCCTAACTAGTGGCGGCAGGCGCAGCAGGCGACATGTGGCACCGGCCGCCACGCCAGGAGGCGCCGGGCCCTGCCGCCACGGCAGGAGGCGGCGGCCCGGTGTATAATGTCCTTCGTGCAGTTCCACGAGCCAGGACGGAACGGGGCGAGCATGGTGGGCCCGACCGCCACCGGGTGAGGCGGCCCCTCTTGCTCCTGCCGGTCACAGACCGACAGGCCCTGCTGCACGCGCGACGTGACTGTGGGCCATGCCCCACCGGGTGAGGCGGCCTCTCTGCTACAAGCGACAAGGGGACATTGACGATGCTGATTCCTGTGTGCGACAGCGACACTGACGGCGGTGATTCCCACGCGCGGGAAAATGCATGCTGATGCCCTGCTTTAGGTTCTTCCGCCCGAGAATCAGTCCTGCTTTAGCTTCTTTTGCCTCGGCGGATGGGACAACACTGTGAGAATCGCTCTGGCTATTGCTTGAGCGGATGCGATGACACTGCGGGAATCAGTCACTCGCTGCGGGAATCTGATACTGCGGGAAGCTGTTGTGCCGACACTACAGGGATCCTAAAATTTCCCACTTAATTTTCTCGCCATCATTTATCGTCTGAGCTTATAAAAGGAGACACTGAGGCTCTCGTCCAGCCATCCTCGAAATCGCCACTGCACAAAGTGTGTAACACATTTTTTTAGTTGGTATGAGTTTGCCTTGCTCGGATCAAAGCATTAGGCCGAGGAAAATGAAGAATGCAAGTTTGCCTCCGGGGGTGGCAGTCCTGCGGTGTTGGTGTGGCGATCTTTGCAAGGTGAAGGAGGTTACAGATTTTTCAGATTGGTTGGGCATGAAGTTTTTCATGTGCGCCAATTATGAGGAAGATCCACCCGTAGCTATTTCAGAGTACGACAAGCCTTCGATATGCTTTAACCATCACAAATAGATATTTTTGGTATTTTGATAGATTCTTTAATAACATTCTTGTTTCTTATTGTAGTCTCCTCCGCCTCTGTGCATGTACTATCGTTGGATTGACACGAAGATGCCGGCTTGGGCAGTGACTGAGATTCGTGAAAGAAGTCGCCATGCGTGGAATAATTTCTATGTGGAAGAGCAACACGAGAAGGCGGAAGCTGAGGAGAAAGCAGAGCAAGAGAGAGACTTAAAAGAATACTATGCGGAGCAACACCGTTTTTTTCAGGATTTAGGAAAGAAAAACAGGGAAGAGGCTCGTCGCATGGAGGAGCAGGAACGACAGCGAAAGGAGGCTCGTGAGGCAGAGAGGCAGAGAAAGAAAGAAAGGGCTCGTCGGGCCAAGGCAGCAAAAGAAGCTGGCGATGGAAAAGGAAAATATCCACACTGGACTCAGTAGATTCTTGTGGTAGTATTATAAATTTTGCAATCATTTGTATCTTTAATTATGCAGCTTAATGTAGCTTTATTTCAGTAGTTAAATGTAGCTTTATTTCAATTCTACGATGTCTCTCCCCCACTGCCCATGGCTCGTACGCGCCTCACTCGGTCTGGACGACGGCGCCGCACTCGGTCTGGCTGACCTCGCCACCGGCATGTTGTACGCTCCAGTGACAATGCCGTCGCCTCTACCACATCTGAACTTTGTTGCCATGTATTCTTGAAAACGTTTCTGGAATGACTTGCGAGCTGGGCCCTAGGCCGGCATGTTTTCTGTAGCCATCTTCCCTACTTCGTTGCAACTTTCAAGCTGAACAATATTTGGATGTTATTTGGTTCAAATGATTATGAAATGATGGACCTAAAAAAGTTACCAGTGATTACCATCTAGTCACGATAGTAAGCTGCATGCAGCTTAATACATCTCTGCGCCTGCTCCTCCTGTGTGAGATGTGTTGGTATAGTAGCTGGCTGACTGGCCAGGCTAGTACGTGTGTTGATGCAGTACCACTGCTTGTACATTTGATCTGTACTTTCATCGTACGGTCTACAAAATTAAATAATTAGATAAACCATTGTAATGAAAGCAAAGCATCTTCACGCATCGTATGATCATAGTAATAAAATAATGTAAATAAAATATACCTAAGTTGATGCACTATATCTACTAGTGCTTCATTTTCCCACTTGTGTACCATTGAATGTTGTGTTCCCTCCAATCGTATAAACTCCAACCCCTGCCCATATTGGTTAGCCTGCAAATTATGTAACAAAGTGTGAGTTTAGTAAATTAAAAAAAACACTAACTATTTAGGGAGGTGGAATCTTACTTATGAGTTTCCTCATCTATACATCTTGGAAAAGGTGATGGAATCTCTTGATAGAGACCGAACTGTCTCATTACACGCTCTGGATTGTAAGGCTCAACACACCACAGGAACAATAAGCTGCAGCGAGTCAGCCAGAATGCACTATCGCTCAAGATGCCTGCTGTGATGGGTCAAGCATCAAAGACCATTTGTACCTACTCCTGAGTCCACAGGTTCCATGTGATTTCTGCCTCATCAAGTATCTCAACTGCTGGTGGTACATAGGGTACCAATTTTTCGCAATATCTGGAGATCAACGTTTCCGTGCCTTTGTCCACCTGGTGGCCATAGTTGCACTACTGCCCTCGCTAAAGTTGTATGGGTGTACGGGGTTTACTAAACAAGGTCATCCTACAGGGAGGTATTCCCAGGACCACAACTATAGAAACTCGTAGGCGACACAAAGTAATGGAGCTTTTTTGTGCGAAAGAGGTTTTTTGTGTGGCATCACACAAGCCTCTATATGTATGAGATAGCATGGCAGAACCGAAGCTGTATTTTGGCTGCTCGGGTAAAGGTCCATCTACCATATTCTCTGCAATGTAGATGATACCAGGGAGAACAACGTCCCCGTGTGAATTTGGAAACATAGTCCCGAGGAGCCACAACAAATACGCAAACAGATGTCTTTTTCTCGTCCCCTCATCAGCGAAGCTAGATATAATACAAAAGTTATCACGAAGCCAGACGAGTGGGATGCCTCGAGGGCCACCAGAACGTTGTGATTCTGGCATTTCCATCCCAAGACGGGCTGCTATATCTAATGCCCAAGATGGAGACACTCGTGGAGAGACTAACGGCTCACCTCTAATTGGTAGAGCAGTGATCATAGAAACATCTTTCAGTGTAGGTGCAAGCTCCCCAAAACGAAAGTGAAAGGTGTGGGTTTCAGGTCTCCACCGGTCAACGAGGGATGTCAAAAGGGATGGGTACAAACGTAATTGGTCATTGCATGATGTGAGAAATGCAAAACCTTATAGTCCATGAGCGGCAAGGTGAGCAAGGAAAGAATTGTGTATTGGCCATGTTTGCTTTATGGTTCGAAGTCTAAAGGCCGATAATCATGCTTAGTATTTGGGTTCAAAAATAGGTGGCAACGGTGGCCGACGTCATGGGGCCCCTGCAAAAGCACTGGCACTTCAGCCATAACCTGCACACAAACATACACATATAAATTATGAGGAAGACATAAATACAAATGCAAATGGAAATTAACTTAAAAATACAAAGAGATACAATTTACATTAATTATCTGAAGTGAACATCACAAGTACAATAATACAAAGAGATTCAATTTAAATTTAATATAAGTACACATAACGAGTAGAAATATAAATAGACATAGCGAGTAAAGATATATCAACATCATGCGGTGTGGTTGGCTCGATACGGGCATTCTCTGCGAGAATGTCCAGGACACCTACAAACATGGCATCGCCTTGGTTCTCCCATCCGGCTATGGTCCATGTCATTGCGATGATGCCTAGACTGACGTCGTACCTTTGCGGTTCTCATCAAGTCGGCGTTCAGAACCCATTTCGGCCCATCTGGCCACAACATTTTGTAGTTCATATCAATGCCCCAAGCCCAGAACTCACCGTTCCAAGTGTTGTACAAATTGTACATGTTGAAGTACGGCGATACGTATGGCTTGACACTAATTTTTTGATCAGCAGCCGCCCGGAGAACATGACTGCAAGGGTAGCCCTCAAGCTTGGGCTTGTTACAAGTGCACTCACAGGACGTTGAGCCGAGGGTGACAACTTGCTTTTTTGACCCTCTGTGGTGACCCTTAACGTACTTGGCTCGCACATTGACCTCCCACTTATTCCTAAGTGCGTCCACTTTCCTGCATCCATGACTTTGGGACTTCTTTGCTTTCTCGTCCAGATGTCTTTGCATCTTCTCGGACCATGGCTTGTTCAATTCAACTTGTGCTTTGGCGATGGTGACCCTGTCTGCAAAGTATGACAGGGTCCTGTTCCAAGTTTCTTCAATTAGGGCTATGATAGGCAGTGCTCGCACCCCTTTAAGAACACCATTGTACACCTCTGACATGTTGCTGGTCATTATTCCATACCGAGCCTCGGTGTCGTGAGCCTGCGCCCACTTGTCCAAATGAGGGCAATTCTCGCAGATCCACTGGCTCAAATTTATGGGCGGCCTACAACCCCTCTGGTCTTCTCTCTACGGCAAGGCCGCGCGGTCGATCTCACCATTGATGCCTGCCCAGATCGCATTCATTTTGGCTTCCATTCTTTGCATGCACATCCTCTTGAATAACTTGAACCAATCCTTGTTTTTGAATTTGGAGTAAAAGTTTGCTGCCAAATGCCTCATGCACCACCTTCCCTCTAGATCGGGCCAGCCCCACTCTTGTTCCGATGCCTTAATTATGTCAAGAGCGCTTAATAATCCAGTGTTGCGATCAGAGATGATGCAAACACCTTCACGCTCTTTCACGACACCCATCTTCACGCAGCTCAGGAACCACAACCATCTATCTTTGTTCTCGCTCTCGACCAGTGCATATGCAATAGGAAGAAGCTGATTATTTGCATCCGCTGTAATCGCCACCAATAGTGTGCCCTTGTACTTTCCAGTGAGAAAGGTACCATCAACTGATAACACCGGCCGACAGTGCCTAAAGGCTTGTATAGTCTGGGCAAATGCCCAGAATAAGCGGTCCAGGATTAGCTCACCCGGGTTCATTGGGTTTGGACGTTCTCTCCGCCAAACTTGAGTCCCCCTATTAGCACTTGCTATCTGATGAAGCATTCTGGGGGCATAAGAATAGGCCTCCTCATAGGTACCATACAAGTTCTTGAATATATTTTCCTTCGCACACCTAGCCTTGTTGTAGCTGACAGGGAAGCCATTTTGATCCTCTGCATCTTTTTGCAGAGCCCTAACACTAATGTTGAGACTTCCCTGCACAATCGTTTCCATCATCTGTGCCACATATCTTGCTGTCACATTGCAGTGATTTGAAAGAGTCCCAGTTTGCTCATAGGTATGCTCCACTATTTTTGTGATATGCCATGACTGACATACCCCAAGCTTCAGTCTAGCGAGAACTCTTCCGCAACAACCTTTCGCGGTGTGGATGCATATGACCTTCAACTCCGTTTTATCAGACTGCTTCACTCTATGCTGGCGTTGGATGCCAATTGCATAGCTACTCATTGCCTGGTAAGCAGATTTCTTGTTTGGGAAAACTTGCCCAACCTCCAGGCTCCCCGCTCCTAGGCCAGAAGCAGAGTGAAATTCATTGGCGATGCTCATATACAGTAAAAACCCAGGTTGCAGTGCCGCCGCGACCGCCCTCTGAGGAGGAACATCTTCTTCTTCGCTTGACTCCGAAGACGCAGAAGAATGATCATCATCATCTAGCGCCTCCGGCAATCCCTCCATGTGTTCGCTCATGTCAACGGTCGTAGACCAATATCCTGTGTCATACACAGGCTGGCCGCCTGTCGGTTCTAATGGGCCGACGCTAGGGGCTGATGTGATGGCCAACTCGACCTCACCACCCCTGCTACTGCATCCGGCAACATCAGTGACTGAAATGAACTCCACATACACCATCGGTTGACCATACATTGAGTTATTGGGATTGCTTGCAAACCTCATGTACGACCCCACGACCGTCACCTGTGACAGGCCGCAAACCCCAACGGGCAACTGTCCTATCATTTCCTCCGTCAACGACGAAGGCCTCCATTGTCATTTTTTCCCCTGCATCCCTGGGCCAAACACCGCTCGGATGCACCTTCTAACTGCCGCGTAACCCACGTTGACCATGTCTCTCACTACAACTGTAGTCGACTCACACAAGGACACATCCACCCCGAAAGGACCGTCGCGTAAGACGTTCCCATAGTACACTACTAAATTTTCCATAGTACCTAACCACCATACATGTTTACATTTCAAATAATTAGTAACTGATCACTTAGTAATGATGACAACATTTACATATCATACGACTAAAATAATAACCATATTTTCGTTACAAATATTCGGTTTGTTTCTAGAATCATTTGCTTAGACTTTAAGGGGTTGTTTGGTTAACGGGTATTTAAAGATCTATTTTTTCTCAAACTCGTCTACGAGAGTAAAAATGACAATTAGTAAAAACTAATTTTCTTACAACAGGTTATGACAAAACCGATGGTAATTACTCGCTATCCAAACAACCACTAAACATAATAGTACGATAATAACATTTTAATATCATATGAGTAAAACATTTAATTTCTTCCGGCTTTATATAATTTTTTCATATCATACGATAGCAATCATTTATTTACAAATAATAATATTTGCAGCGGCATGCACATTATTCACAATAGTACATCAATATAAAAAATATTAACAAAATTACAATGTCATTTTATACCTTAGCTTCAATATGGATGTGCTTGCGAATGCAATTAAGAGTCCAAATAGTTCGAATACATTTCCGTCACCAGTACTATATGAACGGAGTCAACCTATTATCACATGAACATCAATATTACACATGGATTTTTCTTTCTGCTATCAAAAGTATGAAAATAGCACTTGCATGTATGTGGTCATCACCTCAAAAGGGACAGCAAAGATGGAAACACAATTTCTTCAATCATGCCATCTCCTCCTTGTTTGCTACTAAGATAAATTATTTTACCTAATTACATACATCATCAAGTACATTAACACATAATCTTAACATATAAAATTTAGATTATTGCGACATAACAAAGTAGACCTACGGCTTCCTAACTATAGACTTATTAATAAACATATCACATGCAATGAATAATTACAGTATAAGTTTTTTTTCTTAATTACCGTATTAAGATTTCTCGCATGTCAATACTAATGGACGCACCTAACATAGATACAACATCTTCAACCTACTCTTCTAAAAATATATTATAAATGTTGTATCTGTCGTCTGAAATTATTTCTAACCTCTAAGCACTAACATCGCATAGCTAATGACGAGCTAAAAGACTAACTAATTACCATGGTGCATGCACAAAAAATTCCATGTATTGCAAAGCTCATACCTTGATCTTCAACTTCGTAGTTCACTTCGCTTAGCAAATCCTACTCCTCAAGCTCTAAATGACTCCAAATGACTCCTCCAAGTGCTAAAATTATGCCTAAAACAACAGAGAATACACACTTATGAACTAATGAAACAAAATGAAAACATCATGCATGCGAATGAAACCAACAAAAATGGATAGATCTTACCTTAATCTATCTTTTCTTCAACTTCATCATCTTCGAAATCCAACTCTTAATCGGCCAAAATCACGAGTGAAAGTGGCTACCAAGTTTTTCTTTCTGTCTGTGTATTCTTCTACACTTAGAGAGAGGAGAGAGGCAGAGAAGGCAACTAGAGATATGCGAGAGAGAGTGTATGCGCACGGAGCCGCAGATGTGCGTTTAAAAAGAAGAGGACCACTGTATTGTCGGCAGAACGAACCAGAACTCACCTACCGCGGCATCAGATTCCAGCATCGCGGTGTCTCATCACACGCAGCAACAACAACGCTCTCGAGTATGCGGCAGGAAAACACACGTTGAAATCAGCACGTCTGAGTGCTGTCGCTTCGGCTGGAGCAATAGACGGAAGCGAGAATCACACACTGCTTTAATCAGTGTCGTCTACATAGCAATCAGTACTATAAAGTTTAGGCGGGAACCCAATTCCAGATCATCGAAACTTGTGGCAGAAAGCAAAACAAGGAACCGTGGAATCAGCGCCCGTGAAAATCTGCGCTGTCAGCACGGGAATCAGCACCGTCTGCGTCATTGTCGCGCGTGCAGCTACAAGGACGCCGCCTGCTGCAGTGGCGGCGTGGCCCACATGTTGGGCCCGCGAGCAGCACGGCATGTCGGCCCGCGAGCGACAGCGACAACAGTGGCCGCCTCACACGGTGGCGGCATGGCTCACCTGGCCTCGCCCGCTACGTCGCGGCTGCTGCGCTGTACATAACCCGTTACAACCCGCGCTGCCGCCTCATACTGTGGTGGCAGGGCCCGCCGCCTCGTGGCGTGGCGGCAGGTGCCACGTGTCGCCTGCCGCCACTAGTGAGGGGGTCATTTTTGACAATGTTTTTGACATGTGGTCTTTTTTGAAAATTCTGTTAGCCAAGGGGTCCTTTTGGACAAAAAATCTGCTCCAATGTACAACTACTTTTGCCAATCCAAGATGTGTTCGTGAGTCCTGGGTGCAGTTTCCCTTTTGTTTTCGTCCAAGAATCTATCTATCTTGAAAACCTATCAGAAAATTAAGACATTCCTTTTGAGCTTTTAAACATATTTCGATGACACTCAGTTTTGACCCGGTTTTTCGTTAATTAATTAGGCAATTCTCCTCTTAATTAATTGATGAGGCAAATCTTTTGCCTCCCTTTCGAAGAAAAAATATTTCGATGACACAGGTAGTACGCCATTGATTTTGCAAGCATACTACTAAGATCAATATCGGCATGGTAAAAGTCCTACTGAGTGCCTGAACATAGACAGACATACAGAAACCCTTTCCCTCATAAAAAAACAAAAATACATTAAAAAAACCCGATGTCCTATACCACGGAAAAAAATTGTTCAGAGACAAAGTGTTAGATTTTTTTTTTTGAAACGGTAAGTGTTGGAACTGTCAACTGAACCAAGTAGAGAACCACCAGATGGTATTGTTAGCCTACTTGTAAACGATTGATTAGGAAATAAGGATCACACACACGTATGGAAGGTTCAAATTTTGTTAGGACATGTGGAAGGTCCAATTATTTTACAAGGATTCAGACGAAGACCGTCGGCGGCGGCGAAGAGAGCGCCGCGCCAGAAGGGCCTTGGAGGAGGCGGAGGAGGACGCTCACACTCGAGCGCGCATTATGGGCGTCAATAGGGTGTGTGGAATTTACCTGCACCATGTGCAATATATAAGTAACTTACGCAACTAGTAGCCTACTACTATCACTAATTCATGCCCTTTCTTCTCTTCTATACCGCAGGTGTTATCCTTGTTTGCCTACATCTCTCTGGAGGCTGGAGCCGTCATGTTTATTATACAGAACCTCAAGAGCACCCAGGATAAAATTAGCGATTGTGCTAATTCTCAGTCGACTGAGAATTAGCTATGTCTCAGTCGACGAGAATTGTTATATAATTTGATGGATCTGTGATTTGTCGCTGTATTCCTCTCGTCCAAAACAGGCTTTGTCCCTCCGGGCAGATGGCAGAGCGTGCCTTCTATGGGCTTTGCAATTGTATCTGACCGTGGGCTGTGGCTTGAGGTACTTTCCAATTTCTTTTTTTCGTTTTTTATTTTCTCATATGTCTCCCATGTGAACATTTTGTTTTTTCTTTGTTTTTTATTGCGATTGTGTGTACAGTAGGAAGCTCAGTGGAGCAGCTCACTCTGTGTACACACGTACTTTTTTCCTTTTTATATTTTCTGTTTTCCTTTTGTATTTAGTTTATTTATTTTTCATTTTAGTTTTATAAAACTGTTTTCACTTGTATTTCTATTTTTCATATTTTCAGTGGAGCAGCTCACTTTGTTTTTTGTTTTTTTTTTTGCTTCTTTATTCTGAAATAATTGTAGCACTGTGTGAGTCAGCAACATGAGGTCCGGGGCTGATGATAATTGCATGTCTGCTGCACTGTAGGAGTTTGTCACTGTGCCCATGTATCCAGTAGAGTAGTTGGGATTTTGTATGTCCATACTTTGCCCCCACGCCTTTCTTTTTTGTTTGTATCAAATATGTGATAGTAGTTTCAAGCAGAGAATCGCCCCCATAGTTTAGATCTTTTTTTAGGTTTGATTTTCTTTTGTGCATTCATGCACAATCATGTCTCTTGCTCATGTGTCTCTATCGGCAATGTCAGTGTGGTGGATTTTTTAACGATGAAACTAGTTTCTTTGCTTGTAGGTAGATTCACTTATCTCGATAAATAAAGCTCCGTTTTTATGTGCCACCGTCAAGTGTCATTCAGATTTTTTTTGCTTTTTTTTGTTTATTTTGAGGTTCTTTTCAGTAAAGATTGTTTTACAACTAGTAGTACTAAATTTCTTTTAGTAGGCCAAGAGACTGAAGATGAAGTATGTTTCTGCGTTGGATTGTACTAGAAGTAGTATTTTATCAACACATTTTTTTATGCTTGTACGTACTTATAGAGAAATTTTTACACCCCCTTTGTACATCCTTTATACAGAGAGTATAGTGCATTTTTTACACCCTCTGTTCATGAGTAGGTGACAAGACAGATGTGTCTTTAGCGTTTTGCTAAGTTGACATTCTTTTTTGTTTTTTAGGATATAAACCTTTGCTAGTTATCTTTTTTTACACATTTTTTCCTTTTTTTAATCTGGTGAGTGCTACAATTTATACTGCTTTTTACTGAGATATTTTTTGGTGTCTCAAGAAGTGCTTCTCTCATATCCCCTCATACACATGATTGAAGCCATTAGCAGGAGTGATTCAATTCACTTGTTTTGTTTTATTCTAGTCTGACATTAGTATGTCGAAGAATATGATTTTGCTGAAACATTACTTTTGCGAAATCAAATCCATGTTTTTGAGGATTATCTCTGAACTCAAATCCCCTCATATGTATTACTGAGCCATAACTAGGAGTTGTATAGCCCTTTTGTTTGTTTTACTTGGTTGCAACTCGACTTTCAGTTTTGTTGTGCGGGAAGAGGCGTCAGTTGCATGTCCCACAATGGGCACGCAACTGCATGTGTTCTAACTTGGTATCAACTAGGGGGGGGGCCTTTGTTTTGTCGGAGGGGGCTACGTCGAGAGAGATGGGGCCCAGTTGCATGTCCCATACTAGACGCGTAACTGCATGTCTTCTAACTTGGTCGCAACGGCATGTCTTGTAACTTGGTTGCAACTCGACTTCCATTTTTGTTGTGCGGGGGAGAGGCGTCAGTTGCATGTCCGACAATGAGCACGCAACTCCATGTCTTCTAACTTGGTCGCAACTGGGAGGACCTTTGTTTTGTTGGAGGGGCGGCGTCGAGAGAGAAGGGGCCCAGTTGCATGCCCCACACTAGGCACGCAACTGCATGTCTTCTAACTTGGTCGCAACTGCATGTCTTATAACTTGGTTGCAACTCGACATCCATTTTTGTTGTACTGGGAGAGGCGCTAGTTGCATGTCCCACAAAAGGCACGCAACTGCATGTCTTTAAGCATGGTCGCAGCTACATGTCTTATAACTTGGTTACAACTCAACTTCCATTTTTTTGTTGTACGTGGAGAGGCACCAGTTGCATGTCCCACACTAGGCACGCAAGTGCATGTCTTTGACCATGGTCGCAACTACATGTCTTATAACTTGGTTGCAACTCGACTTCTATTTTTGTTGTGCGGGGGAGAGGCGCCAGTTGCATGTCCCACAATGGGCACGCAACTCCATGTCTTCTAACTTGGTCGCAATTGGGATGACCTTTGTTTTGTCGGAGGGGGCAGCGTCGAGAGAGATGGGGCCGAGTTGCATGCCCCACACTAGGCACACAACTGCATGTCTTCTAACTTGGTCGCAACTGCATGTCTTATAACTTGGTTGCAATTCGACTTTCATTTTTGTTGTACGGGGAGGGGCGTGAATTGCATGTTCCACAACAGGAACGCAGCTGCATGTCTTTGAGCATGGTTGCAATTGCATGTCTTATAACTTGGTTGCACCTCAACTTCCATTTTTTGTTGTACGGGGAGAGGCACCAATTGCATGTCCCCACTAGGCACGCAACTGCATGTCTTCGACCATGGTCGCAACTAGGGCGGACCCTTGTTTTGTCAGAGGGGACGCCGTCGAGAGAGATGGAGCCAGTTGCATGTCCCACAACGGGCATGCAACTGCATGTGTTCTAACTTGGTCGCAACTAGGGGGACCCATGTTTTGTCGGAGGGGGCAACAACAAGAGAGAGGAGTCCAGTTGCATGTCCAACTATACTCATGCAACCGCATGTCTTCTAGCATGGTCGTAACTTAGTGTCTTCTAACTTATTTGCAACTAGGCGCCTTTGTTTTGTCGAAGGGGCGGCAACAAGAGAGGGGGGCAACTAGTCATGCAATTGCAAGCGTTGTCCACGGGACTGTAACTACATGTCTTTTTACAAACATTTTTCGCAACTAGACTTTTTTGCTTGGTCGGAAGGGGGGCAGCTCCACCATAAATCCCCTACCCTCGCTATGTGTCACACGAGCACCATAACGCCCCCATTTTCTGCCATGCCCGCAAACACAAATCAAGCACCCGATCTCACAACCAATTTTTTTTCTTATTTTTTGAAATCATACAATTTTTTTCCTTTTTTCTTTTTGCATTTTTTTCTAAGGATGAAGAATTTTTTTATTTTTTTGTCTTTTTGTATCTGATTTTGACAGCAGAGCTCATTTTCTCAAAAAAAAAGCATATGAAAGGAGAGAAGAGTTACTTGTCCAGATCCTCAGACACATTTTTAATGCTGTTGTGAATGGAGTTTGCTAGTAGGCACGGAAAGGCAAGCTTCGCCCGGATTGCAATTGCATGTCTTCCAATAGTTACGCAATTGCATGTGCGTCTCCTGATTGTAACTCCAACTTAGTGCTGTTCTGTCCGCGCAAAGGAAGGCAATTGTAGTTGCTATTATGCACGCAAGTGCAAGCATCGCCCAACTATAATTGCATGTCTTCAAAGAGAGTGCAACTCTTTATTGTTTTGTGAGGGATGAGGGGAGATTCAAATTCATATTTTAAATATTTGCAAGCAAACTTAATTGTTTTTTTTTAATATTTGCCTGTCGGCCACATGAGTTGCTTGTCCGTCTACCCAGTTGCATACTCCCTCCATCCGGTAAAAAGTGTATGTTTGGCTTCAAAATTGGTCCACAAAAGAGTGTACTTCTATCTTTTCAATGCACTTTAAAGTAGAAGAAAATACTTCTCTCTTATCACACGGTAATCAAAACCAATAATAATCTACACATGGTCTTCTTAATTTCTACATGCACTTAGCTCATTGGGGATTGGGTAATTAAAGAGGAAAGAGATGGTGGCTTGTAAATTTCCAATGCTTCTTTTACTTCACTTCATAATTTGTCCTTAAATCTCTAGATGTACACTCTTCACCGGGCGGAGGGAGTACATGTCAGCCGCATGCAATTGCATGTCCTCGTTCGAACGCAATTACATGTCCTCGATCGAACGCAATTACATGTCGCACACAATTACATGTCATTCACATGCAAATTACTTTTCCCCTTCCAAAATAATATTGATACCCATTTGCACACTTGTCGGCCGCATATAGTTATTCGTCGGTCACAAACAATTAAATTGTCTTCTTCTTTATATTCTGTTTGTTTTTATATTTTTTTCTTTGTTGCATTAAATGTTTATTTATCATTTAAAAATACCAAAAAAAATTAAAAAAGATTTAAAAAACAAGATGACACAAAAACAAGGAACAGAGCATTAGCAATGCTAGCGTAAAAAAATTGTAAAAATATTTTTTGTTTCTTTGTGTTTAAATACTTGTATTTTTTTCCTCCAATATAAAATCACCATAAGTAGCATGCCCATAGCTCACATGGTCACACCCAACTACAAGCAGCATATCCAAGGATTTTTCGGCGGACAAAAAAAATACAAGAATTTGAACACAACAAAGCTGCATCATTTGTCGAGGCTGAAGGTACTAATTAGCAGACACTTACATGGGCAGTGGTACGTCCCAAGTACAAGAAAGAGAAAAAAATATCCGGCAAACTGCATAACGGTGCAGAGGAGAAAACGTAAGACAAAAGCCCAATAAAGGACCAGGCCAGCCCATCACGAAGACAACACATAGACAGTTTCAGACAAGACAAAAAAGCCTGGGCTGTACATATGCTGATGTCATCAATCGACTTAGACTTCGCGAAGTCTCAATCGACTGAAACCTAGATAGACCCTAAAATTAGCACCTATCTTGTTAGCTACGCTTTGGTGACCCTCCCTTCGATCTTCCTAATAATTGGCATAGTTTGTTGTACTCCAAAAGATGCCAATTAATTTTCGGGTGATACTAGAATCTGGATGGACATGCATACGGTTTGCTCCAATGTAAACTATAGTTTTGTTAACGGGAAAGCTATTTTCCTGTCGACGGTTGGTTAGCGCTAGGCACGTATGATTGTTTTTTTTTCTTCGATCTTTCTTTTCTGATCGGCTCGATCAGCTTCTGCTCTGTCGTGTAAAAAGAGCTTCAAAAAAGTAGTGCCACCGCTAGGATTCAAACACACAACCCGTTGGTCGTGGCAATGACTCATTACCAGCTGAGCTGACTACTTGTTGTGCTTCATTTGCAGGTTAATCTGTATTTCTACCTTAGTAAATGAGAGCGAGAAAAAATGACCACAACATCTTTGATGAGGAGACAAAACCATTTGCTCCAAGTTTTTTAAAGGGCCGATACAACGTGTTTTGTACTTCATTTGTCTCTTTTTTGTAGTGATGAATGTTTTCTAGAGAAATAAATGTTTCACTCCTATAGAATTCGAACAACGGTCTTCTCGTTTGTCATATCTCGGTAAATTCTTTTGTAATGAGATTGATAATTATATGTACCACAAACCTGATAGCTTATGTACAAATATCGTCGTAGCTTTTTTTTGACAAAATAATTCCTGCCGACTGTTCGTTAGCGATAGGCACGCACGCTTCGATTGCCGTCGGATGCGCATCGAATGATCCCGCGAAAGCCTCCCGAGCGCCATAGTTTCCTTTTCTTTTCTTTGTTGCATGCACGCACGATCCGCTTTAGATCCGATTTTCTTGCTCTTCTCCCGATCCATTTTTTCCCTCTCCAGATCCTTTTGTTCGCCAGATCCGATTTTCTTGCTCTCCTCCCGATCCATTTTTTCCTCTCCAGATCTTTTTTCGTTCGAGATTTTTTCACGCAAAAATTGGTGTGAACAAGAGAGGATTCGATCCTTGCACCACTAGTGAGCCAACTCAACTAGCCTACCACCTGACCTACGATCCCTTTCTTGAACAAAAGAAAGTAAATGGGCTATTTAACATGTCTCCTCTACTACGTATGCATAAAAACGAGTTAATTTAGTGTTCGATTTTTCCGCGCTTAGGTACCCCGTTCCTGCTAACTTTACCGACAGGGGGGGTGATGAAATATCCTCCGTTAACTTTCGTGTGAATAACATGGTAAGTAAAACTTCATAGACCTGATAACTTATGTACCCCGGTCCTAAAAACTTTGTCGGCGAGGGTGAGGGTGGGGAGTTGTTTAAACATACCACGGTAACTTCTGTGCAAATAACATGTTAACTCAAACATGCCGGACCTGATAACTTATGTACCCCGGTCCTGATAACTTGGTCGGCGAGGGTGGGGGTGGGGCAAGTCGCTGAAACATGCCATGGTCACTTCTGTGCAAATAACATGATAACTCAAACATGGCGGACCTGATAACTTATGTACCCCGGTCCTGATAACTTGGTCGGCGAGGATGGGGGTGGGGCAAGTCGCTGAAACATGCCACGGTAACTTCTGTGCAAATAACATGATAAATCATACATGGTAGACCTGATAACTTTGTCGGAGGGGTCGGGGTGGGGGCGTCGTTGAAACGTACGACGGTAACTTCTATGCAAATAACATGATAACTCACACATTGTAAACATGATAAATTATGTACCAGTCCTGGTAACTTTGTCGGAGGGGCCGGAGTGGGAGAGTCATTGAAACATACCACGATAACTTCTATGCAAATAATATGATAACTCACACATCATAGACATTAAATTATGTACCCAGTCCTGGTAACTTTGTCGGTGGGGTTGGGGTTGGGGGAGGGGGGAGTCACTGAAACATACCACGATAACTTCTATGCAAATAACATGATAAGTCACACATCATAGAAATGATAAATTATGTACCCAATCCTGATAACTTTATCGGCGGGGGTAGGGTGGGAGGAGTTGTTGAATCATACCACGATAACTCTTCTGCAAATAACATGATAACTCACACATCGCATACTTGATAATTTATGTACCCGACCCTGGTAAACGTGGCGACTGTGGCGAGGGGTGGGGGGGGGCAACTGTCAGGACCCCGACTCGATGTCACATCGATCTAGCTGGTAACACCTCATATCACTTTGCGGCCTCACGCACGGTATCCCCACGGGTGTCGTCTTACCTTTTCCCGGGACCGTTTGCGCCTTTTGGCTCACGTATATGATAGTGTCGCTAGCATCCATATGATAAGGAGCCCGGGCTGACATGACTAGTCGTAAACCCAAAGTGGCACAGACTTACAGGGACAGGCATCCATGACCCAGCTTCGAACGTGTCGGTCATCAGCAAGTGGGTCCGGGCTGTAGCACTGGGCTAGCAGGACTCCGGTAAACCGGGCTGTAGCGGGCTAACAGGACTCCGGTACTCAAAGCGTGACATTTCCCCGAAGGGACATACACAGGAACGAAGAAGGACACATGCCGGCCAGCCTAAGTGTTCCAGAGCAGTAGCAAGCTACCATGGCTCAGCGGTAACACTAGGAGACATTTCCCGGTAAGAGAGGCTACTAAAGATAAACAACTAGATAGTCAGATCCCACACATACCAAGCATTTCAATCATACACACAATATGCTCGATATGTGTAAATACAACGAAGCATCACAACATGACTCTATGACACAAGTACTTTATTTAAGGCTCAGGGAGCCATACATATCATACACAAAGGTACGGGTCTCACGACCCAACATACAAGTCATACAGTCATACAAACCAGCAGCGGAAATACATTGTCTGGGTACAGACAACTAGTAAAATAAAAGAGGCTTGGAAGCCTAGCTATACTACGTGGTCCATCACAAGCTCAGGGTCACCACCTGGGTCTTTAGCCTACTCGTTGATGTCAACGTCTACATAGAACCCATCAGAAGGGGTTGCAGCGTCTTCTGTAAAAATGTAGATTATAGCAACATGAGTACAAAGGTACTCAACAAGACTTACATCAGATCCTACATACATGCATAGTATCAAGAAGGGTTGGTGGAGTTATTGCAGCAAGCCAGCTTTGACTCTTGGCTAGGCTATCTTACGACACTCCAACTTGAAATGTTTTGCGCACACGAGTCCACTACTCACCACTTCAATACACTACCGAGGATCCACCTCCGTCTTCCTACGGAAGAGCCATCCTCGGCACTCACACTTATCTTGAGGCTTTTAGTAGTTTCCATTTACTTGTCTATGAACTGTATAGGCAACCAAGTAGTCCTTTACCGCGGACGCGGCTATTCGAATAGATCATGTTAACCCTGCAGGGGTGTACTCCTTCATACACGCCCTCACCACTTATCGTCGTTTACACGACATGTACTCGGCAACCTTCAAGCGGAAGCCCAACGTGGGTGTCGGCCACGACCTACCTAATCACCTAAGCCTCCAGTCCAGGTTTATCGCCTATTCAGGTTCCATCCGCAGGGAGTCCGGCCGAGGTTTCCCATACGGCCCCGAACGATGTGAACAGGGTTCCCGGGATACCTAACGGGTATTCGGTACACCGTGCCACGTACCTACCGCATCACAGCCCACCCCTACGGTCAGCGCTGTCCACGGCCTCCAGTAGGCTACAAACACCAGAAACTATTTGCAACTCCTGGACGGAGAACTAGGGTGAATAAGAAGTCGAGAGGGTCCATTGGTTTCGGGCCCAATGCATGGTAGTAGCTGATTCTTAAATCACACATACAGATCTCAGTGCTTAAGGTCGGCTTCAATGAAACAACCCACCATGTACTCCTACATGGCCTCTCATCGATACCTTTACCAAATCGTGTTCACCACACCACTCTCATTACCGACATAATCATTTCACTCTAGCCCATCACCCAGATGAACCAGACCTGACACGACTCTAAGCATAGCAGGCATAGCAAGGTAGGAACAACACATACATAGGGCTCAATCAACTCCTACACATGCTAGTGGGTTTCATCTAGTTACTGTGGCAATGACAGGTCATGCAGAGGAAATGGGTTCAACTACCGTAGCACACAGCAGTTTGAATCGCGTTGTCTTAATGCAGTAAAAGAGAGCAGGAGCAAGAACATGGGATTGTATCGATATGATCAAATGGTTGGTTGCTTGCCTGATGGTTCGATGCATTGATATGGTTCTTCATTAGGGTAATCACGGTATTCTTCGGGGGCAGAACCTGTCGCAAAGGACATCGATACACAAGCATCACCAAACAATGTGCAACAATATGATGCATGCATGAAACATGGCAATATGAGTGTGTTGGGCTAATGCAACTAAAACCAGAAGGGTTTGAACAAATTTGAATCATAGATTCAAATTTCAAACTCAAACATGGCCCTTTAAAGTGCTTTTCCTTGTTCTGCTTAAAACATCAATTTAACTTGTTTGATCATGCATGAAAATAGTACAGATGGATAGATTGGATTTTTCTGATCATTTTTCATATATAATTTGTCCAATTTGGAGTTACAGAATAAAAGTTATGAATTTTTGAAGTTTAAATAATATTCTGGAATTTCCTGATTTAATTTAAATCCAGAATATAATTATTGCGCCAGCATGACGTCAGCATGACGTTAGTGGTCAACTGCGACTGGCTGAAGTCAAACCTGACGTGTGGGGGTCACACGTCAGTGACAGGGGGGGTTTAACAGGTTTAATTTAATCCTAATTAGGGATTAGAGGCGCTGGGGCCCACTGTCAGTGTCAGGGGGGGTTGACTAACAGTAGTTAGCGCTAACCTAACCACCTGGCCGACAGGGCCCACGCGTCAGTGACCCTGGGGGGTCAAACCCCAGGTCGGACAAGTCAAACCCCACCGGCGACATGACGCCGGCGAGGTCCGAGACGGCGGCGAAAGTGCTTTTTGCCATTCCGGCAACCAAATGGACGGCGGAAGGCATCTACGTGTTGCTGAGGCTGAGCCGCGACTATTGGTGGTGGTGGTTGGGCTCGGGGTGGCCGGAGTTGACGGCGGCGAGCTCGGCTGCGGCGGCCGGAGTTCGGGTGCGGTCGGAAACGGCGTTGCAGGGCGTTAGAAGAGGTGTTGGTGCGTGCTACGTGCTCCTGGTGAGGTGTGGAGCACGATGGTGTGCTCGGTTGGGCGCTACGGCGACCGTGGCCACGACGGCGACATCGTCGGCGGCGTGGAGCTCTCGGCCGAGGTGGGGCTAGGGCCTAGAGGTCGGGAGAGACCAGGGGAGAAGGGGGAAACGACTCGGGGGCTCACCGCGGTTGCAGTGGGCGTCGAAGCGGGCTCGGGGACGCGCCGGAGACGACGAATTTGACGGCGACGGTGGTCGGAGCCCGAAGAGGGGAACGGCGACGTGGCGGCGATGCAGGGCTTCCGGAGACCCGTGGAGCGGTGGGGAGGAAGAGGGAGTCGAGGCGGAGCTCCTGAGCTAGTCGGGGGAGCGAAGGGTGGTCGGAGACGGCGGCTATGGCGAACGGCGGCGACGGTGGTGTTCGGCCGTGAGAGAGAGAGAGGGAGCAGCACGGGAGAGAGAGAGGGATAAGGCCAGGAGATCGGGGCGGCACCGAGAAGAAACGCCGCGGCGTCGCGCTGGCGAGGGAGGCAGGCAGACGAGCTGGTGGCGTGGCGCTCCGGCCGTGCGCGCGCGCCGGCCACACGCCTGGCCGACTGGCGCCAGGAGGACGACGGCGGTGGTGGGCTGGGCTGGCTTGCTGGGCCGGCCAGCTGGCTGGGCCGCACAGGGAGGAGCCCAGGTAAGTTTTCCCCCTTTTTTTTCTATTTCTGTTTTTATTTAATATATCTGCAACTTTGTTGAATTAAATAAAATACCTAGGCAACTTCAAAAATCACCAAACTATTCCTGGCCCATAGTTGGATTATTTCCAACATGAAACATTTTAGTTTGGAGATATTTGAGCATTTAAATATTTTATATTATTTTAAATGCCCAAATTCAAATATTTATGATTTAATTCAAAAACCCTAGGATGGCCTAGGAAAATGTGCACCACTTTTGGCAGAGGTTCTGAACCAAGACAAAAATGATGGGCATTTTAGAAGGGCATTTCAGGTTCATTGAAAAATTATTTTAGTAACCCTAGTTGGTTTCAGAAGGGACTGGGGGTTCTGTCATCCCCATTTCAAGTTTCTGATGAAAGAGTAAACATGATGCAACACTCTAATGCATGACTAGCTAGGGTGTGACAACTCACCCCCACTCAAAAGAATCTCGTCCCGAGATTTGGGTTCCTCCGAGAAGAAGGCGGGATATTCAAGTCGATGACGATCCTCCCTTTCCCAAGTTGCTTCATCCTCAGAATGGTGCGACCATTGAACCTTGAGAAACTTGATATTATGACGTCGCGTGGTACGTTCGGCTTGATCGAGGATACGAATGGGGTACTCTCGATATGTAAGATCATCTTGGAGATCAAGCGTTTCGTGGTCCACTTCACGGATAGGATCCGAGAAGCAACGCCTGAGTTGAGAAACGTGGAAGACATCGTGAACTCTGGAGAGGTGCAGAGGTAGTTCCAACTAGTAGGCAACTTCTCCTCGTTTGGCAAGAATGCGAAAAGGTCCAATGTAACGAGGAGCCAATTTGTCTTTGATACCGAAACGATGGGTTCCCTTCAGAGGGGTGACCCGAAGATAAGCCTTCTCGTCAACCTCGAAAGTCATAGCCTTATGTTTTCGGTCATATTGACTCTTTTGACGAGATTGGGCTGTTTTCAACTTTTCACGAACGATACGAACTTGTTCTTCTGCTTCCTGAATCATATCCGGGCCAAAGAATTGTCTTTCCCCGGTCTCTGACCAGTTAAGGGGTGTTCGACAGCGTCGTCCATAGAGAACTTCAAAAGGGGCTTTACCCAAGCTAGATTGATAGCTGTTGTTGTAAGCGAATTCGGCAAATGGAAGGCACTTCTCCCAGTCCATTCCGAAAGAGATAACGGAGGCTCGAAGCATGTCTTCTAGAATCTGATTGACGCGTTCCACTTGACCACTCGACTGAGGGTGGAAAGCGGTGCTAAAGGAGAGACGGGTTCCCATAGCATTTTGGAAACTTTCCCAAAATCGAGAGGTGAAAAGACTTCCTCGATCCGAGTTAATTTCCAAAGGAACACCATGGAGAGACACTATTCGGGAGATGTACAAATCTGCCAGCTGACTAGCGGTTATACTCTCACGAACAGGTAAGAAATGAGCTACTTTGGAAAGACGATCGACCACGACGAAGATAGCATTATTCCCTCTCTTGGTCCTGGGAAAAACCGGTAATGAAATCCATACCAATTTTATCCCATTTCCATTCAGGAATAGCTAAGGGTTGAAGGGTGCCAGCAGGCCGTTGATGCTCTGCCTTTACACGTCGACAGACGTCGCAATTTGCAATATACTGAGCAATTTCTCTCTTCATCCTAGTCCACCAGAACCTCTGGCGTAGGTCCTGATACATTTTAGTACTACCGGGATGAATGGTGAGAGGAGATTCATGAGCTTCCTTAAGGATCAATCACCTCAGGTTGCGCACTTTGGGAACCACTAGTCGATCCCCGAAGTATACGACCCCTTGATCATTAATGGAGAAACAATTCGCAATTCCTTTCTGAATGTTCCTCTTGATGCGGGAGATTCCCGGATCTACCTTCTGTGCTTTGATAATCTGATCCGTAAGGGTAGGTTTTGCCACCAAGGTGGAAAGAAAACCTTGAGGTATAATGTGAAGGTTAAGCTTCCAAAATTCCTCATGGAGAAGCGGTTGACTTTGTTGTAACATCAGGTTGTTACAATAAGATTTACGACTTAGCGCATCAGCCATGACGTTGGCTTTCCCTGGGGTGTAGGTTATTCCTAAGTCGAAGTCTGTGATCAATTCAACCCAACGTCTCTGCCTGAGATTCAAATCCGGTTGGGTGAAGATGTACTTCAGACTTTGGTGATCAGTGAATATTTCGCAACGATTACCGAGGAGGTAATGTCACCAGGTCTTAAGTGCATAGACTACGGCTGCAAGCTCTAGATCATGAGTAGGATAATTCTCCTCATGTGGGTGCAATTGCCGTGAAGCGTAAGCAATTACGTGTCGATCTTGCATAAGAATGCAACCTAGTCCTTGTCGCGAGGCGTCACAGTAGATAACAAAGTCCTTGGAGAAGTCTGGCGGTACCAGCACGGGAGCAGAGGTCAGGCGTCTTTTCAGTTCCTGAAAGCTGTGCTCACACCGTGGAGTCCATTCGAACTTCTTATCTTTCTTGAGGAGTTCGGTTAGAGGTTTAGCAACTTTGGAAAAGTTCTCGACAAAGCGACGGCAATAGCTCGCTAAGCCTAGAAAACTCCGAACTTGCTTGACCGATTCAGGCGGAGTCCAATCAAGGACGGCTTGAACTCGCTCAGGGTTAACAGCAATACCTTTACCAGATATTACATGACCCAGATAGGTCACTTCTGACAACCAGAATTCACATTTCGAAAATTTGGCATAAAGGCGATGCTCTCGAAGTTTCTTCAACACTAGCCTTAGATGTTCGGCATGTTCTTCCTCGTTCTTGGAGTAGATGAGTATATCATCGAGATAAACTATGACGAATTTATCCAAATACTCCATGAAGATTGAGTTCATTAACCGAGAAAAAGTGGCTGGAGCGTTGGTTAATCCGAAGGACATGACGGTGTACTCGTATTGGCCATAACGAGTAACAAAGGCCGTTTTAGGAATGTCCCCGTTTCTGATTTGATTTGATGGTATCCCAACCTCAAATCCATCTTGGAGAAGACTGAGGATCCAGCGAGCTGATCATACAGATCGTTGATCCTGGGAAGTGGATATTTGTTCTTGATTGTGACCAAATTGACAGGTCGGTAATCTACAACCATCCGGTCCGTACCATCCTTCTTCTTGACGAACAGGACGGGGCAAGCCCACGGAGATGAACTAGGGCGGATGAAACCCTTTTTTAAGGATTCATCGAGTTGCTTCTTGAGCTCGGCTAGTTCTAGTGGTGCCATCTTATAAGGTCTTCTAGCAATCAGAACGGTTCCGGGGATGAGGTCTATTACGAACTCAACATCCCTGTCAGGTGGAACACCTGGCAACTCCTCTGGAAAGACATCCGGGAAGTCACAGACTACCGGCACGTCTTCAAGGTCTGGCAAGGGGCTGGCGTTAAGAGAATATAATTGTCGCTTGGCTATTCGGGTCAAGACATTGACTATCTTTCCCGAAGGATGGGTGAGTTGAACAGTCCTAGAGAAGCAATCAATTTTGGCTTGATGAGCTGACATCCAGTCCATACCCAAAATGATATTAATATCTGAAGATTTAAGGGCTATCAAAGATGCGAGAAAAACAAGTCTGTCGACTTGGATTTCATTTCCATGGCTTACTCTAGAAGTTTGCCATTTGGATCCCGGAGTTTGAATTACCATAGAGGTTGGCATATCACCGAATGCGACGTTATGCAAACGAGCATAGTTTTCAGATATAAAAGAATGAGAGGCTCCTGTATCGAAAAGAACAGATGCCGGGTGGCAATTAACAAGAAGCGTACCGAGAACGACGTTGGGATCCTCTTGAGCTTCTTCGGCAGAGATACAGTTGACATGGCCACGTGAAGCGGTGACCGGCTTGGCGTGGAACACTTTCCCTGTCGGCTTGCCACGGCCAACAGCTTTAGCAGATTGATTGGGGTTGGTCTGGGGACACTCTCGCATATAGTGGCCAGATTCCCCACACTTGAAACAAGTCACGGAACTGGTACGTGGAGGAGCATTATTGGTTGGACCCCCATAGGGCTTGGCCGGTGCAGACTGTTGAACAGGGCGAGGCGCCTGGAAAGATGGCCTCGGTGTGAACCTGGGTGGCAGGGCGGTGTTGGGTACCCACACGCGGCGCTTCTGAGGACCAGCACCGGATGAGGAACCCATGTCACGGCCATGCTTGCGTGTTGCGTCATAGTCAGTCTGACCAGTTTCAGCACTGATGGCTTTGTTGACAAGTTTCGAAAAAGATGTGCACTCATGCAGACGGAGGTCGCGGCGAAGCTCAGGACTAAGGCCCTTACGGAACCTTGCTTGCTTCTTGGCGTCAGTAGACACTTCCTCAGTTGCATATCGGGCGAGATTACCAAACTCCCTGCTATAGGCATCCACAGAAAGTCGGCCTTGGGTGAAATTGCAAAATTCTTCACGTTTACGGTCCATGAGACCCTCCGGAATGTGATGTTCACGGAAAGCCTCGCTGAACTCAGCCCAAGTTGTGACATGGCCCGCTGGGCACATAGCTCCATAATTCTCCCACCATAGACTGGCGGGGCCTTCAAGATGATATGCAGCAAAGGTGACCTTGTCAGCCTCCGCTACCAGCGCGGAACGCAGTTTGTGAGAGATACTGCGAAGCCAGTCATCAGCGTCGAGAGGCTCGACGGAGTGGTGGAACGTGGGTGGATGCAATTTGATAAAATCACTGAGTGACACCACGTTAGCCCTCTGATGGTGTGCTGTATTCTGTTCAATACGCTCCAACAAACGGTTGGTCTCCCGCTTGTTTCTCTCAGCTTCCATCATAACCTCGGCTAGTGAAGGAGGTTGAGGCAGATTTGCATCCCTGGCTTCACTGCCTTCGGCCTGCTCTTGGGAAGCAGGGTTAGCGCGCGTGTTGACCATCCTAGGTAAACAAGACAATGATTTAGTCAGGATGGTAAAATTCCGACATAGGATACATAATGTAAGGAATAACTCGGAATGCAAGATGATCATCCGTATGACATGGCAGATACAGAAACTGCTTCTTTTATTCCATCGTCATACACACCATACAGGGTTTAGTACAAGACCAAACAAAGTACTATTACGGTGAAAAGAGGATTACATCTCATCGGAGGCATTCCAAGCTCCTATACATTATTTTTCTACACCCCCGGAAGGAGTACAAACTAGGTCATATCCCACGAGTCACGCAGGACGATAGACGACACAGCTAGTGCGAACTAGTGATACTGCTACTAACTCAGACCGATCCGTAGTAGTCCTCGTAGAAGTCACCTCCATAGCCTGGAAGTTCAACATGATCATCCGGAAATAGACGATCTCGCGGAGCTTGTGGACCATAGGGGCTAGGATGAGGTCGTGGACCAACAAACGGTGGCCTGCGGGGACCGCGAGGTGGGGTGATGCCTCCTACATCACGCCAAACCATCACGTCTGGCAGAGCAGATCTCACAGGATAGAGATCGCGCATATCTGAATATCCAGCTTGCACCGCCGGTGCGAACCGAGTCAAAGTAGCCCAGTGGTCAGCACGGGTATTGAAGAGCTCTAACCTTAAGGCCCGATTTTCACGGTCCTTATCCTCGAGCATCTCAGCAGTGGTGCGAGTCCGTGAATCCTCCTGAGTGGAGTCAGCATAGATAGCCTGGAGATACCCTTGTGCTCCCGGAAGTGATCCTGGCATATACCGGAAATCAGAGTCCCGAAATAAACTAGATCTGACTCGCATAATGGTCATCATAGAGTAGGCGGCGTCCTGCACAGCCATCTCAATGGTAACCCCGAGTCCATAGGAATAGTGAAGAGGCTCGGTGGATCCAGGATAAGATGGAAATATCCGGACAGTCCAGAGATACTGGCTTTGATTGAAGTCCCGAAATTGCTCTTCGACCGTGTACTCAGGATACCAGCGGTATCCAGCCTCAGTCATTACCCTGACCAACTTAGCAGTATGGCCGGGTACATCTAGGCATCGAGTCAGGCGAACCACTTGATTAAGGTCGCGAGTGGCCATCTGAAAGCATAATCATAATGCAAAGGCATTAGAATTTCTAGCAAAATTTCGGCAGCATAACAGCTGTAAATGCTCAAAAAGGATTTTGGGACATTTGACAAAGGATTTCGTACACACTCAACATCATCATATCAAAGTTCTGAAACCATTCTGGCAACATAATGTGGTAGTAGAGCTGAACTAGGCTTGTATCCATCAAACTTATAAGGTACTACTGATTAGTAACACGTGATCCTGATAGAGAGAATAGATCCTAATTCCTTAACCCCCGGTGGAAGAATGGACTGACTCAGATCAGAAAGTCATAAGGTATAAGGAGTAAAAAGAGCCTTACGTTCCAACCCACAAACAATTCCCCTACATATAACTAAAGAATTTCTAGACTCAACATCGACCAGTTTGGCTTGGAGAACCTACAGGCAGTCCGGCTCTGATACCAACGCTGTCAGGACCCCGACTCGATGTCACATCGATCTAGCTGGTAACACTTCATATCACTTTGCGGCCTCACGCACGGTATCCCCACGGGTGTCGTCTTACCTTTTCCCGGGACCGTTTGCGCCTTTTGGCTCACGTATATGATAGTGTCGCTAGCATCCATATGATAAAGAGCCCGGGCTGACATGACTAGTCGTAAACCCAAAGTGGCACAGACTTACAGGGACAGGCATCCATGACCCAGCTTCGAACGTGTCGGTCATCAGCAAGTGGGTCCGGGCTGTAGCACTGGGCTCGCAGGACTCCGGTAAACCGGGCTGTAGCGGGCTAACAGGACTCCGGTACTCAAAGCGTGACATTTCCCCGAAGGGACAGACACAGGAACGAAGAAGGACACATGCCGGCCAGCCTAAGTGTTCCAGAGCAGTAGCAAGCTACCATGGCTCAGCGGTAACACTAGGAGACATTTCCCGGTAAGAGAGGCTACTAAAGATAAACAACTAGATAGTCAGATCCCACACATACCAAGCATTTCAATCATACACACAATATGCTCGATATGTGTAAATACAACGAAGCATCACAACATGACTCTATGACACAAGTACTTTATTTAAGGCTCAGGGAGCCATACATATCATACACAAAGGTACGGGTCTCACGACCCAACATACAAGTCATACAGTCATACAAACCAGCAGCGGAAATACATTGTCTGGGTACAGACAACTAGTAAAATAAAAGAGGCTTGGAAGCCTAGCTATACTACGTGGTCCATCACAAGCTCAGGGTCACCACCTGGGTCTTTAGCCTACTCGTTGATGTCAACGTCTACATAGAACCCATCAGAAGGGGTTGCAGCGTCTTCTGTAAAAATGTAGATTATAGCAACATGAGTACAAAGGTACTCAACAAGACTTACATCAGATCCTACATACATGCATAGTATCAAGAAGGGTTGGTGGAGTTATTGCAGCAAGCCAGCTTTGACTCTTGGCTAGGCTATCTTACGACACTCCAACTTGAAATGTTTTGCGCACACGAGTCCACTACTCACCACTTCAATACACTACCGAGGATCCACCTCCGTCTTCCTACGGAAGAGCCATCCTCGGCACTCACACTTATCTTGAGGCTTTTAGTAGTTTCCATTTACTTGTCTATGAACTGTATAGGCAACCAAGTAGTCCTTTACCGCGGACGCGGCTATTCGAATAGATCATGTTAACCCTGCAGGGGTGTACTCCTTCATACACGCCCTCACCACTTATCGTCGTTTACACGACATGTACTCGGCAACCTTCAAGCGGAAGCCCAACGTGGGTGTCGGCCACGACCTACCTAATCACCTAAGCCTCCAGTCCAGGTTTATCGCCTATTCAGGTTCCATCCGCAGGGAGTCCGGCCGAGGTTTCCCATACGGCCCCGAACGATGTGAACAGGGTTCCCGGGATACCTAACGGGTATTCGGTACACCGTGCCACGTACCTACCGCATCACAGCCCACCCCTACGGTCAGCGCTGTCCACGGCCTCCAGTAGGCTACAAACACCAGAAACTATTTGCAACTCCTGGACGGAGAACTAGGGTGAATAAGAAGTCGAGAGGGTCCATTGGTTTCGGGCCCAATGCATGGTAGTAGCTGATTCTTAAATCACACATACAGATCTCAGTGCTTAAGGTCGGCTTCAATGAAACAACCCACCATGTACTCCTACATGGCCTCTCATCGATACCTTTACCAAATCGTGTTCACCACGCCACTCTCATTACCGACATAATCATTTCACTCTAGCCCATCACCCAGATGAACCAGACCTGACACGACTCTAAGCATAGCAGGCATAGCAAGGTAGGAACAACACATACATAGGGCTCAATCAACTCCTACACATGCTAGTGGGTTTCATCTAGTTACTGTGGCAATGACAGGTCATGCAGAGGAAATGGGTTCAACTACCGTAGCACATAGCAGTTTGAATCGCGTTGTCTTAATGCAGTAAAAGAGAGCAGGAGCGAGAACATGGGATTGTATCGATATGATCAAATGGTTGGTTGCTTGCCTGATGGTTCGATGCACTGATATGGTTCTTCGTTAGGGTAATCACGGTATTCTTCGGGGGCAGAACCTGTCGCAAAGGACATCGATACACAAGCATCACCAAATAATGTGCAACAATATGATGCATGCATGAAACATGGCAATATGAGTGTGTTGGGCTAATGCAACTAAAACCAGAAGGGTTTGAACAAATTTGAATCATAGATTCAAATTTCAAACTCAAACATGGCCTTTTAAAGTGCTTTTCCTTGTTCTGCTTAAAACATCAATTTAACTTGTTTGATCATGCATGGAAATAGTACAGATGGATAGATTGGATTTTTCTGATCATTTTTCATATATAATTTGTCCAATTTGGAGTTACAGAATAAAAGTTATGAATTTTTGAAGTTTAAATAATATTCTGAAATTTCCTGATTTAATTTAAATCCAGAATATAATTATTGCGCCAGCATGACGTCAGCATGACGTCAGTGGTCAACTGCGACTGGTTGAAGTCAAACCTGACGTGTGGGGGCCACACGTCAGTGACAGGGGGGGTTTAACAGGTTTAATTTAATCATAATTAGGGATTAGAGGCGCTGGGGCCCACTGTCAGTGTCAGGGGGGGTTGACTAACAGTAGTTAGCGCTAACCTAACCACCTGGCCGACAGGGCCCACGCGTCAGTGACCCTGGGGGGGTCAAACCCCAGGTCGGACAAGTCAAACCCCACCGGCGACATGACGCCGGCGAGGTCCGAGACGGCGGCGAAAGTGCTTTTTGCCATTCCGGCAACCAAATGGACGGCGGAAGGCATCTACGTGTTGCTGAGGTTAAGCCGCGACTATTGGTGGTGGTGGTTGGGCTCGGGGTGGCCGGAGTTGACGGCGGCGAGCTCGGCTGCGGCGGCCGGAGTTCGGGTGCGGTCGGAAACGGCGTTGCAGGGCGTTAGAAGAGGTGTTGGTGCGTGCTACGTGCTCCTGGTGAGGTGTGGAGCACGATGGTGTGCTCGGTTGGGCGCTACGGCGACCGTGGCCACGACGGCGACATCGTCGGCGGCGTGGAGCTCTCGGCCGAGGTGGGGCTAGGGCCTAGAGGTCGGGAGAGACCAAGGGAGAAGGGGGAAACGACTCGGGGGCTCACCGCGGTTGCAGTGGGCGTCGAAGCGGGCTCGGGGACGCGCCGGAGACGACGAATTTGACGGCGACGGTGGTCGGAGCCCGAAGAGGGGAACGGCGATGTGGCGGCGATGCAGGGCTTCCGGAGACCCGTGGAGCGGTGGGGAGGAAGAGGGAGTCGAGGCGGAGCTCCTGAGCTGGTCGGGGGAGCGAAGGGTGGTCGGAGACGGCGGCTATGGCGAACGGCGGCGACGGTGGTGTTCGGCCGTGAGAGAGAGAGAGGGAGCAGCACGGGAGAGAGAGAGGGATAAGGCCAGGGGATCGGGGCGGCACCGAGAAGAAACGCCGCGGCGTCGCGCTGGCAAGGGAGGCAGGCAGACGAGCTGGTGGCGTGGCGCTCCGGCCGTGCGCGCGCGCCGGCCACACGCCTGGCCGACTGGCGCCAGGAGGACGACGGCGGTGGTGGGCTGGGCTGGCTTGCTGGGCCGGCCAGCTGGCTGGGCCGCACAGGGAGGAGCCCAGGTAAGTTTTCCCCCTTTTTTTCTATTTCTGTTTTTATTTAATATATCTGCAACTTTGTTGAATTAAATAAAATACCTAGGCAACTTCAAAAATCACCAAACTATTCCTGGCCCATAGTTGGATTATTTCCAACATGAAACATTTTAGTTTGGAGATATTTGAGCATTTAAATATTTTATATTATTTTAAATGCCCAAATTCAAATATTTATGATTTAATTCAAAAACCCTAGGATGGCCTAGGAAAATGTGCACCACTTTTGGCAGAGGTTCTGAACCAAGACAAAAATGATGGGCATTTTAGAAGGGCATTTCAGGTTCATTGAAAAATTATTTTAGTAACCCTAGTTGATTTTAGAAGGGACTGGGGGTTCTGTCATCCCCATTTCAAGTTTCTGATGAAAGAGTAAACATGATGCAACACTCTAATGCATGACTAGCTAGGGTGTGACAGCAACCCCGGTAATTTATATGTAAATAGCTTGTTAATAGACACATACTAAGCTGATAACTCACATACAAACGCCATTATAATTTTTGACCTAAATTTTTATTGTTGAAAAATATACACCCTGTAATTTCTATGTAAAAAGCATGATAATGTATACATCACAGATTTGATAACTAATATCTTACGTTTTAAACACCATGATATCTTTCATCCAAGGGAAAAAAGTTTTTTAAACATTTTCATCGGTAATTTATGTGTTAAATTACCATACTTCCTCATGCCTTAACCTTCTCGTACTGTAGTTATCAGCCTTATCATGGTATAATTATCATGTTGCTCATACCCTAATTATCACGCTGGTCATGCCAAAGTTACCAAGCCAAACTTTATTTTTTTTCTGATATGGCAGAAATAAGAAAGGTTCAAATAACATTGTTTACCTACAATAGACAACAACAAAAGGTGGCTTAGTTGGTTATTAGGCTCAATAGGTATTGCATAGATCTAGGTTTGAATCCTCTTTCAAGCACTTTTTTTTTTCATATTATGCGGTGAAAAACCAAAAAAAACCACTAGCGATTTACCACGGTTTTTGAGAGAAGGGAAAAAAATCAGTGGAAAGCGAGCGTGGGAAAATAGCGATCACGTAGGAACTAATCGTGCGGATCTGTCGCTAACGACCAGTCGACTGATTGTTAGCACAGTCCTTTTCTTAATCCAAGAAGTGTTCATGAGTCCCGGGTGCAATTTCCTTTTTGTTTTCTTTCAAGAACCCATCCGGAACACCTATCGGTGATATTAAGTCATTCCTTTTGATCTTTTAACTTTTTATTCCCATGCTTGCCTCTGATGGGAGATTTCGACACCTCCTAGTTTTTTTGATAACCATACAGTAATTAAGAAATGAATTGTCTGCTTTATTAATGGGAGACTGCCGAAAATTGTCACAAACTAGATGATCATGTTTTTTTTTGAAATTTAAACAATCTCTATTTATTCATAAAAGGTAGGAATCTCTGCGAGAGAATGTGCAAGATACAATCAGGCGTCGTACATGATCATGTTAAAAATAGGCTATAGTGCCCAAGCATCGTACCGACACATGTGTCCGCACGGTGGCAAAATTGACAAATCTAACCTATGGACGAAACTATTTCACAAACTGAACTGTGTTTGAAAAAATTTCATCAAACTGACCATTTTGTGTAACACCCGACATTTAGGCGTCACACTATATTGTGCAACGCCTAGCTCTCAGGCGCTACACGTCTAGCCAGCGTTGCACTCCAGACTGCCTGAAAAATGCTAAGTCAATGTGCAACGCCTGAGAGGTAGGCGCCACACTATACAGTGTAGCGCCTAACTTATAGACGTTGCACTAGTGGCTGGTATATTTAAACCTTTCACCAACGTTATGGTGTGGACACACTCTAAACAGTGCAAGCCCATGCGTGCATGGCACGGTGTGGACCCGGCCCAAATATTGTATCCACTTGCCATCTCCATATATACTATGTATACTACTTGTACCACTTTTTCTCCAGCATGCATGCATGAAAGCACATGTCCAGACGTGCTGCGCGTACCTCTGCCAGCAGGCTCTTTTGTCTGCTTCCACGTTTTGTCTCTTGCTCTCTCCTGTGTGTTAAATTAACTTTGTGCATGAGTTTGCATATTGCATGTTGTGCACACCTATACATTAGGCGCTACACTGTATAGTGTAGTCTCTAGCTCTCAGTCGTTGCACATTGACTTAGCATTTTTCAGACGTTCTGAAGTGCGACACTGGCTAGACGTGTAGCGCCTGAGAGCTAGACGTTGCACAGTGTAGTGTGACGCCTAGATGTCGGGCGCTATACAAAAAGATCAATCGGGTGAAATTTTTTCAAACACAGTTTAGTTTGTGAAATAGTTTCATCTATAGGTCAGATTTGTCATTTTTGCCCCGCACGGTGGCGTCCCTTTGCCTGTATAGACATCAGTGTCCGTACAGACGCATCTTCCGCATGTCGGTGCCCTCTCGAGGCGCCACTTTAACTTGTATATATACCTAATTTATCAATGGAAAGAAAACACCTGATTCATTCACTCAGTTACATCTCGTTTTCATTCAAAACGTTATCAGCTCATTCAACACGTTATCAGCATGCTCTCTGGCGGAGCAATTTCACGGCGAGACTCGTCAGCAACGCTGAAACAGGCGGCAGGCCACTCCCTCCAGCCGGTGGGGCGAGCACGCTCGAACACCCGAAGAAATCACGGGAGAGAAGAAGAACCAATAGAATCGGTAAGTATAAGGCCATGGAACGGCCGAGGTCACGATGAGGGAACGCCATCCGACGCGATGCCTCCCTCCGAAGCGCGTGCAGCGGAGTTTGCCACGGCGCGACGCTACGGCAGCCGACATGCGAAGACGCCCACGGCGCGGTGCTTCCCACCCCGAAGCGAGGCAGCGCCCTCCGGAGCGCATCCAACAACGACGGCGCACACGGCGGGGGGCGCGCAACCTGCTATGGCGCTCGGCCCGGAGCAAGACGCATCCGCGTCCTCTCGTGACTTCCCGCAAGGGGAAGTGGGCCGACGCCCTCGGCTTGCTTCAGCGCGGCGTGGCGGTGCCCGTAGGTCGTAGCCCTCGGCACGACTCCTCGTGGAGCGGCAGCACCATATCCTCTAGCCCCTCGACCCGGCCTAGGACCACGGCCCCCAAGGCGACGGCAGACGACGTACTCGTGGACCGCATCCTCGCAATGCGACGGCTCGCTGCCCAAGGCCTCGTTTGTTTCGCGAGTATTGGAGGGGTTTTCAGCGAAATTTCCCCGCGAGGCCCAGATTCCTCCCGAATACCCGTTGGCCCATTTGGTAGGCAGGGTTTTCTCGGCCCAACCCCTTCGACCCACCTGTTCCCACACGGTTCAGAATCATCTCGCCCGCCCTCGAGGATTTGGCCGCCCCGACTCGAGACGATGCCGCCGACGCCGCGCCGCCCGACTCGACGCCGGCGATCTCTCCGGCCTACTGGACTTCTCACCGGTGGTTAGTCATCGCAGCCCCTCCCCTCCCCCCTCCTCTCCATGGCTGCCACCGCCCGCACGCCCTCCGTCCTCCTCGTCCTCACCGGCGAGCACGCCAAGAACGGCGTCCCCTACCCCAGCTCCACATGGACCCTAACCCTAGGCCAGCCAGCTAGCTTGCCAAGAATGCCCGCCTCCTCTAGCCTATCTGTTTGTTTGTGCTACCGGGCTCTGTTCTGATCCAGTGGCAAAACAGATGTTAGCTTGTGCCTGCTGTTCTACACTGCCTTATTTTCTATACTGCTGTTCTGATCCAGTGGCAAAACAGATGCTAACTCTGTCATGTGACTATCTTCTACATACAGTATCTTTAACTAAAGTGGCATTTTGATTATCAAGGAAATTATTAGTATCTCGGTAACTAAAATGACATTTTAATTAGCAGCGACTATTCAGATTTAACAAGGAACTTACAAATAACATGCTTTAACCTGTCAAGTCACGAGGAAGATTTGCGGTGGTCTGGACTCTACTGGTGCATGCTTTAACCATCTTCTTTCATTCTCTCGAACACGCATCTAATTGTGTGTCATTTTTAGTTACCATCGTCTTCCATGCTTTTGCTTTTCACCGAGACAAATTTCTAATTATCAGTAGCTATTGTCTAATTGTGTGAGTTGGTGTAACAAGGAATTTGCTTTTGCCAGCTGTTTTATCAGGAATCCTTTTTGTGTGGTCAGGGAAATCTTTTTTGTGAGGATCTCTATTTAGGTGTACTCTTCCTATCCAGTTCATTGGTCTGACTTCGAAGTGCCAGCTCAATTAATTAGGTGCCCTCACCAACCAATGGTTAACCTAGCTGACCTCCCTTTTTGAAGCCATGTATATACCCCTACACAGGCAGCTTATTCCCCATGCCAATAATTAGTGTCTCTTAGCTCCTATGCTTGCAGTAACCTGCTGGCTTCCCTTTTTAATTAGTCCTATTAAAACATCTGAATTACTGCTGTGTAATGCATGGTATGTTGTGAGACAGAAACATGAATCAGTGCTACTACATCTGTTAAATACTCCAACACATGGTATGTTGTGAGACAGAAACATGAAGAATCACTTGCACATGTGACCAGAGACTTCCCAACCTTTAGGTTAAATCTAGTGCCACATAGCCAGCGCTGGACCTGGTGACCGTTGGGGTGGAGCGCTCACGTCCGCTTGGCGATTCAAACTTCGCCGTCGGGCCGCCCATGGCTGACCTCGCCGGCGCCGCCCCGGCGGCCGGCGGGTCGGCCGTCTCGGCTGCGCCACGCCCGGAGGTGGTTGCTCCCCAGGGTCCGTCCCTGTCCTTCGCGTCGTCGGCGTTCTCCTGGGCGGATCTCGCGGACGAGGAGGCCATGGACGTCGGACCGGTCGAGCGTCCGGTGAAGCTGGCTCTGCCGCTCTTCAGAGACTTCTGGGTGGCGGCCCGGCCCGCGCGCGTCAGTCCTCGCCGCCTCTCCGGCCGTCCCCGCCCCTTGCGGCCGCCGGTGGCGCGTCCCGTGGCTCGCCCGCCCCTATCTGGGCCGGCGTCCCGTGCAGATCGGCCGGTTCCTGTGGTCGCGGTGACCGCCGTCTCCGACCGTTGCCTGGTCCTGGCGGAGCCTGGTAGCTCTGCCGGGTCTGGTGCGGGGTCCGGGAAGGCCGCTCCGGCGATGGCGCCGGCGGCGCTGCGGGAGGGGTTTGCCCCCTGGTCGGGTCCGGATCGGGCCGTGCTCCTACGTGGGCCAGCTAGCGCTCGCATGGTGGGCCGGCCCGGGGGAGCGTGGGAGGGCCTGCACCGTTCTGGGCCTGGTTCCTCTCGGAGGGCCATCTGGGCTGACCCGGCGGCCCGCTGCGCGGCTGTCCAGTCCCAGGCCGTTATTGACCGGGCCAACCGGGCCTGGTTGCTGTCCCACGCGGACCCGGCCCGTTGGGTGTGGATCCAGCGTGGCGCTGGAGACGTGTCACACGGATGGCATGTGACCCGTTTAGATGTCGCTAGGGCTGGACGGTGCGCTCGTCTCCTCCTCCCTATTCCCTCGCAGCCGCCGCCTTCCCCCTGCGCTCCCGCCGTTCCGGCCGCCCTGGTCTTCGCCGCCGGCCCGTCTCCGTCCTCGCCGCGGTCATCGCTCCCCATCCCCCAGCCCCGCCCCCGGTCCTACCTGGAGGCCCTCATGACCAGGGACGTCGGCAACGGATTGCCGCGGCCGAAGAGGCCTCTGGACCAGGCGTCCTCCTCGCGCTCCGATGTCCGGCCGGCTCGGGCCTCGGCGACCTACGCCGGAACTTCTCTGC
>NC_057797.1:104924054-104933053 GCF_018294505.1 Triticum aestivum
CCCCCGCGACCCATCTCGGGATGCCCGGCTGCCGCTGCCGGGGTCCTCGGGCGACCTGCGACGCCAGGATGCTGCTCGCCGTCGCGCCAATGGTGATGATGGGCGTCGCCGTGATGAGGACCTTGCTCGCGAGGCGGATCTGCGGGCGGAGCTGCAGACCCGGCCCCCTGCTGCCGACCGGGCGCGGGCTGTTCTGGAGCTGGGGCGGCCGGCGCCGCGGGTGCCTTCTCCGCGGGCGTCGGATGGCGATTGGCGTCGTGGGCGGCCTGCAGATGACTCTACCCGTGCATCTCGTGAGCGCCGGGCTGTCTCGGCTCGTGATTCCCGCTCCCCCGATCCTGGGCGCCGGGTGGATCGCCGCTCTGACCGGGACGGCGGCCAGTCAGGGAGGAGGGGCGACTCTGTGACCGCGAGGGCCTCTCCTGCTCGCCGCTCTGTTAAGGCGCCTGGTGCCGCTGTTCAGTCAAAGAAGAAGAAGAAGAAGCACAAGAAGAAGAAGACCCCTGGGGTGGCCGCGTGTCCCGTTCCGGCTGGTGCTTCGGAGCTAGTGGCTCCTGAGCAGACCCCGCGAGTTGGCCGCCCCAGGACTCGCGGGGAGACGATGTGCATCAACTGTGGCTGCGCGGTGCCTTTCCGCTCGGAGTGTGAGGCCCCTCCTCGATGCCCCACGACCCTTGCTTACCTTGGGTACGGGACTGAGGGGGGTGGTTTCTACTATGTGGATGCTGAGATTGAGGAGGAGGCGGTTAGGCCGCACTTGGCGACGGTCACTCTTGCCCCCGAGCAGGACTTGCCGTCTGGGGTGGTGATCTCGGCCGCCCTCATCCAGGCCGAGCTCGCCGCATACATCGGCGACTTCCGCGACTCCGACTTCACTTGGGAGGTGACTGAGACGGCTCCCCTCGTCTTCTCGGTCCCCTTCCCCTCTGCTGAGCTGCTTCGCGTGTGTTCCCACGATGTCATCCGGTGTCCCATCAACAAGCTCCTGATCTCCGTTCGTGTAGCTGCCGCGGAGCCTGATCCTGTGCCTCCTCTGGAGAGGGTGTGGGTTCTTGTCTACGGCTTGCCTCGAGGTGGCAGGTCGGCACCGCGGGGTGGCAAGCTTGCGCACATTCTCAAGGCGATCTCTGAGCCGGTGGGCAAGCTGGTGACCGCCGACTTGGCGTCTTTTGAGGATGATGGCCCAGCCCGCATTGAGATCCTGTGCCCCGCTTCGGCAGAGATTGACGGTCTGTCCCTGGTCTTCTACTTAGGCACTAAGGGGAAGCGCCTGACCTTCGAGCTCGAGTCTCCGGTTCCTGAGGATCTGCTTGGGCCGGCCCCCACAGCCACTGTGCCGCGCTTGGATGAAGGGCAGGGTGGGGGCGGGGGCTCGTCCGATGGGAGCTCTTCTTGTGAGGGGGATGATGATGATGATGTGATTCCGCCGGCTCCGTCTGCTGGGCGGCGTAGCCCGGTTTCTACTGTTGGTGGTTCTTCCGGTCCTGCTGGAACGGCCTCTCAGGTGGCGTCAGGGGGTGGGTTTGTGGCTGTGGTCGTCCCTCCCCCTGTTGCGACCCAGGTGGCTGACCCAGAGGTCGTGGAGGAGGACGTGGTGAGTGTGGGGATGGAGGTGCGCCCCTCGTCGTCGCCGCGCTCGCCGGGGTCCCCCCTTCCCTTGCCTTGGGGGCCCTGGACCTGGAGCCGCCTCCGCCCTTGGACCTGGCCACTGTGACCCCTACCGCGGCCGACTCCAAGCTTCGGGGTGGGTCCTCTCCACTGGTGGCTGCGCGTCAGAGTGCAAGGCTCAGCCAGTCCCGGGTCATCTTGGATGGCCGTGTCCCGACGATCTCGGAGAAGGCCGCCATGCGGGCTGCAGCTCGTGACTTGTCCTCAGGTACCCCATCCATCCCCTCTGTTCCTTCTAGTTCTGATTCTTGGTTTTCTGTGCTTGGTTTCGCTCCGTTGTCTCACCTGGCAGAGGTGGCCACCGATAGTGGCATTGTGTTTCGTGGAGAGAAGGGGCCCATTCTTGAGCAGATTTCTGCTATTTGCGCCAAGGAGAGGCTCGATGGGGCGTTGGCTGAAGCCCGTGCTTGTGCTGCGCGTGGTGAACCCAGCACCCCGGTGCACACTGACCCTGGTCATAGAGAGACCAGGGCTGGTGAGGCGCCCCCTATGGAGACTGGGGCGGAGACGCCCCTTGCAGTTCCCCCTCGGTGAGGGCTTTGCGAGGGCGCCCCCACACGTCTCAACCCCACTGAACACCGGATAGAGGTGTGTGGGTCTAGTTCCAGGTCCGCTTCCCTCGGGCCGGAGGCTTCCGCCGCCCCCCTACGCGGGGGCGACGTGGACGCTCAGTGAAGGCATCCCCCCGACCCGCGATTGACGGGCGGGCTAGCTCGGCCCTGCTTGCGGGGACTAGGGATTCCACTGAGGTTATTAAATGAAGCTCCTATGTTGGAACATTAGGGGCTTCGGCCTCTCTGGCCGGCGGCGGCAGCTCATCGAATATTTGCGACAGGAAGAGATTGACATTGTGGGACTTCAGGAGACGATTCGTCAGGACTTTATTATGCAAGAGCTCCAGGGGCTCTCCCGCCACCAGTTTGCCTGGCAGTGGCTGCCCGCTACGGGTCAATCTGGAGGCATCTTGCTCGGGGTCAGGGAGGATGCTTTCTCGGTCGACGATATGGACCGAGGGGAGTTCTTCTTGAGCATGTCTGTCACTGACCGACGAGTTCACTTCAGTTGGGAGGTGATTTTTGTTTATGGTCCTGCGGACCATGCTCGCTCTGCCGTATTCCTCGCTGAGCTTAAAAATAAGGTAGAGAGGTGCACCACCCCGGTCGTGGTGGCCGAGGACTTCAACCTCATTAGATGGGCTTCTGATAAAAGCTCGCCTAATGTTGATCGGGTCTGCATGCGTCTATTTAACGACTGCATTGCAGACCTTGCGCTCCGTGAGATAGCCCGCGTAGGGGCTAGGTTCACGTGGACGAATAAGCAGGCGGACCCCATCCGGAGTGTTTTGGATCGGGTATTTGTGTCGGCTCAGTGGGAAGTGATGTTCCCATTTTGCTCTCTCAAGGCGGTCACTCGGATTGGCTCCGACCATACCCTCCTGCTTTTCTCGTCGGGCGATGTGTCTCCCCCTAGGACCCGCCGTTTCCGCTTTGAGACTTTTTGGCCGGAGCAGCCGGGCTTCTTTGAGTTGGTGCGCAACCGCTGGCTAGAGGCGGTCGCGTCCCCGCCCCGTGTGTTTTGTGCTGTGGATGTGTGGCATCACTGTGCTAAATTGTCTCGTCAGGCCATGAAGGGCTGGGGGGCGAACCTTGGTGCTGAGCTGCGATCCCGTAAGGGGACCCTGCTGGATCAGATTAAGGTTTTGGATGACCTTGCTGATAGGCAGGGCCTGTCTCCTAATGACTGGCTTAGGAGATACGGCCTCGAGGCCTCGCTCATGGACATCTACAAGAGCGAGGAGCTCTTCTGGCAGCGGCGTGGGGGCTTGAACTGGCTCCTTAAGGGGGATGCGAACACTGCCTATTTTCGGGCGATTGCTAATGGCCGCAGGCAAAAGTGTGCTATCCCTTTTCTCTAGGATGTGGATGTCCTTCTGGAAAGCCCAGAGGACATCTCCACCCATATTTACTCCTTTTATAAGGAGTTGTTCTCGGCTGAGCCGCGTGGAGGCGTCTCCCTCTGCGCTGACTTCTGGCCGCCTGCAGAGCAGGTCTCCAATGCGGAGAATGCGGATCTTACTCTCCCTTTCTCTCCTGAGGAGGTGGGACGGGCGATTGCTTCTATGAAAGCCTGCTCGGCCCCGGGGCCGGATGGCCTTCCGGTAGTCTTCTTTCAGAAATTCTGGGAGATCTTGCGCCCGATCATTATGCCCATGTTCCACGAGTTTTATATTGGAACCTTGGACATGGCTAGGATTAACTACGGTGTCATATCCCTGATCCCCAAAGTAGTTGGGGCGACGGATATCCGCCAATTCCGACCGATCACGGTGATCAACGTGTTGGAGCGAATCTTTGCAAAGGTTTGTGCCACTCGTTTATCACCGGTGGCGGAAAGGATTGCTCACCCCCTTCAGTCCACCTTCCTGAAGGGCCGGTGGATCCATGATGGAATTCTTGCCCTTCACGAGATCATTCACTAGGTGGCGTCGAAGGGGCTCAAGGGGTTTTTCCTCAAATTGGACTTCCAGAAGGCATATGATCGTCTGGATTGGTCCTTTTTGAGGTTGGTGATGGAGCGACGAGGCTTCGACGTGAGGTGGTGTTCCTGGATCATGCAACTGGTTAGATCTGGGAACACTGCGATCAACATTAATGGTGAGGTGGGACCCTTTTTCCAGGCGTCCAGAGGAGTAAAGCAAGGGGACCCTGTTTCTCCCTTGCTTTTCAATCTCGCAGTTGATGCCCTTGCGGGCATCTTAGATAAGGCCAAGTTGGCCGGCCACCTTAAGCGTGTTGTTAGCCACCTCATCCCGGATGGGGGGGTTACTCACCTGCAGTATGCGGACGACACCATGATTATGGTGGAAGGCTCGGACTCTGACATTGTTAATCTTAAGTTCCTTTTGCTCTGCTTTGAGGAAATGTCTGGACTTAAGATTAACTTTGATAAGAGCGAGGTGGTGGTACTTGGCTATTCTGAGGCTGAGCAGCTTCGGATCGCAGATAATCTCAACTATAGGTTGGCGTCATTCCCCAATATCTTACTTGGGGATGCCCTTGGCCGAGCCCAGTATTACAGTGAGTGGGTACGATCCGCTAGTGGGGTGAGTAGCATCCCGTGCGGAGCCCTGGTGCGGTAGGTTCACCTCTAAGGGCAGCAAAACTATCCTCATTAGCTCTAACCTTGCCAGCCTCCCCATGTATATGATGGGGATGTACATCTTACCTGAAGGTGTACATAGCTCCTTCGACAAGGAGCTGGCTAGGTTCTTTTGGCAGGCAGGGGACGGTCGGCCCAAGTACCACATGGTCAAGTGGGCTTACATCTGTATGCCTAAGGACCGAGGTGGGTTGGGCATACCCGCATCCCGCTGGATGAACGTGGCGCTCATGCTACGTTGGGTTTGGCGGATCTTGCGGGGAGATGGGGGGCTGTGGTTGCAGCTGGTTGAGGCCAAATACTTGCAGGGCCAGCCCCTCTTGGTGTGTTCTCAGTCGGCTGGTTCTCAATTCTGGAAATCTATTCAGGCCATCAAGGAAGAGATTAGGTTGGGTGTGCGCTTCTCGGTCGGCAATGGGTCTGGGACCCAATTTTGGTTGGACCCCTAGCTTCAGGGCGAGCTTCTCCGCCTGCGGTTCCCGCGTCTCTTTGCGATTTGTGCGGACCCGGGCATTCTAGTCTCTGAGGCGGCTCTGGAGGACGGATGGAACATTGCGTTCCGCCGGTCCTTAGGACCTGCTGAGGTCAGGGAATGGGCAGACCTGAGGGAAGTAGTCCCTCTTCCTCTGTCCCTGGACCATGATTCGGTGTCGTGGAGCCTTTTGCCTTCGGGCGATTTCTCCGTTAGTTCGGCTTATCAAGCATTATGTAGGCTGCCGGTTCTACCGTGGCTATCCCCATTGTGGAAGGCACCGCTACCTTTGAAGATCAAGATTTTTGTTTGGCAGCTTCTTCGAGATCGTCTCCCTTCAGGGACCGAGGTGCTGAAGCGCCATGGTCCGTGCAATGGACTGTGCCCTTTGTGCCATGTCCCGGAAACGGGAACGCACATTCTTTTCTCGTGCATAGCAGCGCAGGCACTTTGGTGCTTTGTTCGTGAGGCTCTTGGGCCGGAGTGGGAGGCCACTGACCTCGCAGGATTTCTGCAGGTTATCGCCACCCAGGTTGGCCATAAGCGCCGACTGTTCTGGCTTATCTTCGCGGCTATGATGTGGACTCTCTGGACTACCCGCAATAAGATGGTGATTGAGAGGGTGTTCCCGCGACGTGCTTCTGACTCGTTCTTCAAATTTCTTGCCTTCCTGCAGCACTGGCATCCGCTCGCTAGGCCGAGGGATCGTGATCGTCTTCAGCTTCTCTTGGACGCCCTGGTGTCTTCTACGCGCCGGCTCTCCGACCGCTTGTCTGCTACTTAGCTTGCCCCTGGAGGCCTTTGTTTTTTCCTTTCTTTTGGGCTTCTTTGTGCTGTGGCCCCAGCGTTTTCTCCTTTCTTGCTGACTGTACCTGAGATGTGGCTGTATGGACTTATGCTTTATCTATAAAGCGGGGCGAAAGCCTATTTCGGACATGTGACCAGATTTTGCATGACAGTTCTCCAGTTCTTCCTTGGAAGCTTGCAAAACTTGATGACTTGTATTCCATTCTTTTGTAATCAATCCTGTTTTCGAGCAATTTAAGTTTGATAAATCATTTCTTGCTTGCTGGAAACTTTGTTTTAATATATACAGCTTGTTTCTTGCTAGTAGTACAATGCTCCTACTACAAGTACAATACTCCTTGCTTGTTCTATTCCTGAAACTTGCTGTACTACAGGCCTACTTATGTTCCAGAAGGCACTCTAATGTTCATCTAGCAAAACTTATAGTTATAAGTTATTTTGAAGGCACTCTAATATTCATCTCTTTTTGTTTCATCAGGTTCTCAAGCACCAAAAGAAGCAACAATAAACAAGCTGGAGGGATAACTTTCTCTCAGATTCTCAAAGATAGATGATCATGACACCAAAAGATTGATATATCTGTATGCGGAATTATAACTGATCTTGAGCTATTCCAGAAGTACTTGTGTTGCGTTATCTTTGCTGCAAAATTATGTTGGGGCTGTGATGAACTGTTGTTGCTGCGAAAGATCATGTTGTCATGATAAATTATGATTCCTGGGATTCGGGATTCGAAGTCATGTTGTTATGATAAATTATGATGTTGTTGTGATGATATATTGATTTCGAGTCATGCGAAATTATGTTGCTGATGGGAAAAACTACTGCTAAATTATTCCCCTATAGCAGCTTTTCTCATTTTTATTAGGTGGCCTTTACAATTCTGTAGCAAGGATATAAGGGAGTTAGTTACATTGTAAAGATTGAATTTTTAGATGTTCTACACCATGTTATGTCAATTTGACAAACCCTGCCTACCAAACAGAAATTTTAAACGAAGAGGATTGGGGATGGAGGGGTTTTGGGGATTCAAGGGGTTTTGAGGGGATTGGGTGGAAGGGAGAGATTCACCAAATCCTCCCAAATCCCCGCCTCCGAAATCCTCCCAAATCCATTTGTGCCAAACGAGGCCTAAAGGTACTGTGGCAGCCAACGAAAGCTGCTCGCGTCTCCCTCCTGCACGGCCTTGACCGCGTCCGCACCTGGCCTGGGTTCTCGCGGCGGAGCGGCCAACTGCGGTGGAGACGCAAGCTAGCGACCAGCGCTCGGCCCCAACTCAAGCGACCGTCACGCGTCGCAGTTCGTGCTCCGGCATGTCTCACTTCCGCAGCTGATTCTATTTGGGGAAAATTCCTGATAGAATCCACGCGAGGAAGTGGAAACGTGGGATGTTTGCGTTATAATCCTTCCACTTTCTCGTGTTTAGAGGCTTGTCCTCACGTATTATGCTGCTTGCATTTAGGCATTTTTGGCTTAGTATAAATAGTAGTGTAACCCTCCAGTGCACTGTAATTGGCATGATCAGTTTGTCATTTTGCCAATCCCGACAACATATCTATTTGGTATGATTTGCGACTGAGAAATATATTTTTTCTTGCAAAACAATCTTATTGCGATTGAGATCAATTTTTTCTCGCAAAATATCAATTCACCCCACTGAAATTATCTTGCAACATGATACAAGATCATCTCATCTGATTTGAGGTCTATACAATTCAAGTTTTTCACTTGAGCTTCAAGTTTGCAACATCATTATTATTCATTACATCAGTAGTGTATATATGTAGAGTAACTTGTAGTCTAGAATAAACTATGATGTAATATATTTCTATGTTATTCTACATGTTGGGATTATTTACATCCATTGTTTGCAATTGAGATTTTAATTTCTTGCAAATAAAAATCATTTCATCTTAATTGAACCTTTTGGCTTAATACGTGTAACAATTGATATGCAAAATTCGAAGTAATTTCTTCAAATTAATGTTTTGGGATCACATGGTAGAGTGTAGATCTACTGCATTGTAAATTATCTACCTTTACTGTTTAAGCCTACATTTTGTCATTTTTTGACATTATGATTGCTAAAGTGCTCTCCCATACATTTGATTAAGTCATGGCATAAGGCATTTGAAGTATGTGTATCTACCGATTTCATCGAATTATACTCCTCTAATGGTGCTAGATCTACTCCTAATTTTCTTTTGGAGAATATCTACAAAGTGTTATGCTTAACAATTTAAAGTTCACACTAATGGTCTTAAGCCAACTCCTTGAAATTTCCATTAATTTTGCAAAATTCATTACAATATAAACCATGATGATTTTTAATTTACTCATAGTAAATTAATTATCTCTGATTTACCCATATAGGTAACCGATAGCTAGAGAATTTGAGGCATTCGCCCTCAATGGCCACAACTACCCTACATGGACCATGGACATCATGATCGCTCTTGTGTCTCTTGCACTAATGGAATCAGCTAGTTTGCCATCTGCCAGTTCTTTGCCGTGCGCTAGCGGACGACAAAGAAGCTCTTTGCCATCAGCTTCCAAAAAGCAGACGGCAAAGAACTGGCTGATGGAAAAGACCAAGTTTGCCATCAGCCAGTTCTTTGCCGTCGGCTAGCGGACGACAAAGAGGGAGGGGCCCCACTGACGAGCTGAAAAAAAACCTAACGGGCCCCCTCTTTGCCGTCCGCTAGCGGACGGCAAAGAGCAAGAAGGCGGACGGCAAAGGGTAGCGGACGGCAAAGAGGGAGGCCCCACGTAACGTTAACGGGGCCGCGCCCCACACCCCCCTCTCTCTCTTTCTCTCCCACCTCCACCGCCCCGTCGCACCACGCCCCGCCACCGCCCCAGCGCCCCCCGCCGCCGCCCCGGCGCCCCCCAC
>NC_057797.1:104934699-104940225 GCF_018294505.1 Triticum aestivum
GACACGGCACTACCCCGACATCGACACGACACCCCGACCCCCTGACCCCGAAACAGCACCCCGACCCCGACACCGACAGGACACCCCGACCACCGACACCTCCCGAAAAGGTGTTCTTTGGCCTTCTAGAGGCCGACGGGGTCTTTCCAAAAAGCGTTTCAAGAACCGCTATACTTCACCCCAAAACATTGAAGTAGACAACGACAATGAATCTGACATCACCCCAGAGGAGGAACAAGAAGAGCCGGAACAAGAAGAGGTTACTGCTGCGGATGTCAATGCTTGACCGATTACGTCAAGGTGGCCTTGCACATGTTGATGCCAATGAACCCTATGAGCCCGTCATTGATTATAGTGATGATGATGATTATGCATTTATTGATGATACTGTTCGAGATTATTAGTAGTGTCAGGTATTACATTTTTTTATGTTGTACTTGATGATGATACACTTAAGTGATACACATATTATTATTCATGTCGGTCTTTTTTTATGTTGTACTAATTTCGTTTACTGTTTGTCATGGCAGGTGTTGAAAGATGGTGGGCGCTGGTCGGGAGCATGGTCTGAGGTCTTCCATTCCAGACGCACCTCTCCACCGAGCGTTGCTGGACAGTATGGCCACACCGCCGGGCCCTTCTTCGTCGATCGCGGTGCCCAGCAGGGGACGAGGTAGGAAGAGAGGAGGTGGGGCACGTGGTCGTGGGAGAGGAGGTAGGGTGACTGCTACGGCGCCTTCCTCGCCGCCACCCCCAGCTGTTTCACCCGAGCACGTGACTGCTAGGGTGGACTCGTCCGAGGAGGAGGCTACACGGACTCCGGTCCATGAGCCTTCGGTCCACGAGCCTTCGGTCCAGCTACCGACACGAGCCACCCCGCTCCTACACCTCCTGGATCTTGGTAAGTTTATCTAGTGTTTTGCTTAACACATGCATAAAGACCTAGACTTAGCTTTATTTCCTCCAATGCTTACCATAATGACCTAGACTTAGCTTCTTCTCCTCCAAAATGACTTAATAAGCTTACTGACCTCCAAAACCATCCATTTTACCTAAGTTAGCTCTAAAACGATCTGTACTTAGCTTACTTATGTCAAAAATTGCATAATTAGCTTAGTTAGCTCATAGATGATCCATTTTACCTAAGTTAGCTCTAAAATGAGCCATTTTACCTAGGTTAGCTTATAAATGATCCAGTTCATCCAAGTTAGCTCAAAAATGACCCATTTTACCTAGATTAGCTCCTAAATGATCCATTTTACCTACGTTAGCTTTAAAATGACCCATTTCACCTAGGTTAACTCCAAAATGACCCATCTTACCTAGGTTATCTCATAAATGATCCATTTCAACTAATTTAGCTCATAAACGATCCATTTCACCAAGTTAGCTAAAAAACGATCCATTTCACCTAAATTAGCTCTTAAATGATCCATTTCACCTAAGTTAGCTCAAAAAGATCCATTTCAACTAAATTAGCTCATAAATGATCCATTTCACCTAAGTTAGCTCAAAAACGATCCATTTCAACTAAGTTAGCTCATAAATGATCCATTTCACCTAAGTTAGCTAAAAAACGATCCATTTCACCTTAGTTACCTCAAAAACGATCCATTTGACCTTAATTAGCTCATAAACGACCCATTTCTACTAAGTTAGCTCATAAATGATCCATTTCACCTTAGCTAGCACATAAACGACCCATTTCAACTTAGTTAGCTCATATATGATCCATTTCACGTAAGTTAGCTCATAAATGATATACTCTTCTTGTTCTAGTCTTCTTCTTGTTCTACTCTTCTTGTTCTAGTCTTCTTCTTGTTCTACTCTTCTTCTTCTAACTTTCTTATTTTTCATTTTGCAGATTTCGTTCACTTGACGAAAGCTTGCATAGATGGAGTGCTCCTTATCCCTTTCTCTGTTTCTTTTGTATCGTTGAACTATGCATGTATCGTTGGATGAAACTGTTGTAATATATATGGTTGGATGCCTCTATGTTGAACTTGTTATGTATGATGGAACTATGCATGTAATATATATGGTTGGATGATGAAGTTATGTGTTGGATATCTTATATGTTTGCTCTGTAATGGCCTTTTGAAATATATCTATATATGTCATATATATTTGTGATGAAAATTGTTTGATTAATAAAAAACAGATAAAAGAGCCAATATGCAGGCTCTTTGCCGTCTGCCACCGACGGCAACGGGCTCTTTGCCGTCTGCCGCGGACGGCAAAGAAGACACGTGGCATCTAGCTGTGCTTCCTGGGAGCTGACCCATTTGGTCAGTTTGCCTACAGTGGCAGACGACAAAGACTTTGCCATCAGTGGCAGACGGCAAAGAACCTGCCATGTAGTGACGTGTAGATGACATCATACGGCGGACGGCAAAGACAGTAGAAATTTTGCCGTCAGCGACGGACGGCAAAGGCCTGCCGTTAGCCACTTAACGGACTGACAGCGCAATTATTGCCGTCCGCCGCAGACGGCAAAGTCTTGGGATAATCCGTGCAATCCAAGACCCGTGTGCCCCTCTACCGGTTGGAGTCACACCGCTAACAAAAAAAAAATGTTATCTTATAAATCATAAGGCATTATATCAATCCAGATCTTAGCATCTAGTGCTGGCTATAAAACCGTGTAAAGGAAGACACGGGCAAGAAACGTGATAATGATTATTCCGTATGAGCAATTCCTGGGACACAAAGAATCTCAAGGGTAAATGTTTGAATCTCACTTCAACCTTCAACCTGACAGCGACTAGGAAGTCAATCGTTCGTGTGGTGTTTTTCCATGACCTAGCGACAACATGACTATCTAGCAGTCACGAGACCCTTTGGGCATGGAGAACATGATGGTTGAATATGACTCAACTAACATGTTTGAAGACTTCGTCTAGTCTCTCAATATCCCGAGTGGTCAATATAATTTATGTCCATTTATGATGTTCTAATAAGAACGTAAGTATTGTTATCATCATATATTGTAGGCTGTTGTCCAAACTCCCACAAAGCTCCCCCTCCCTAGGTTTGTTTTGACTTTGCAAGAAAAAGTGTGTCTGAACCGGTCGAGGGATCGATACAAGCCCGTGTTAGATGGCTAAACATGTCCGGAGTGTGCGTGGAATTTGGAGATGCCCTTATGACCTTTGAGATGACCGGTGCAATTTGGAGAACCTATAGCATGATCCCTACAGTGACATTCACTTTTTGTGTTTGGCTTAGACGATCTTTCTTGATATTATGCGTGGCGCATGTGTGCGATCGTCTAAACCCTACCTCCTAGCGGTATATTTATTTATATATACTTCATGTACTTGGTTTCTATCTGGTTTCTCACAATTAATCAGGCAACTCTCTTCTTCTATGAAATGACATAGCTTATGTCCTTGCCTCATCAAGCATTTTGTAAGAAAGCGTTTGCTATTTCTAAACTGAGATAGTTATTATCATGTCAATTAAATTGAACAAAATGTTTACTGGATAAAGTGTCAATGATGTGTCCAACTTTAAAATAGTCGCTCTCTTGCCTTTTGCAATCAGATCCTAGTTTTGAACTGAAGAATCACTTATTTCATCTTTATGCATGGGCCATGTTAGGGCATCTTCAATGGCAACTCGCAAATTTCCTCTGGCATGCTTCCATGGATGGGAGGGAGGGACCAGTCCGTGGACACATATGCGGGAGGACGCCATCCAATGCTAGCCGCATATATTTCAGACTTTTTTTTCAACAAACCGGCTGAAATTCATGCAAACACGACCGTATTTCATACAAACATGACAGATTTCATACAAACACAATGGATTTTCATTACATTTCAAACATCTAGAACAAAAAAACCCGACTCTAAACCTATCCTACAGCTGCGGTGCCCGGCGTCCATGCCCGTGTCATCCTCCATCCGCCGTCTCCATGAGCACCATCGATAAGACCGCTGAAATAAAGGTGTGGTCACCACAAGGAAGAGTAGAACACAGGAGACGGACCGGCCCACAAGGGACACCAGGCCCTGCCGCCTCCCGTGGCCTACTCATCCTCGGAGGAGTCCGCGAGCTGTCCGTCGTTGGTGGATGTGAGGTCCACGATGGAATGGTGGCGCCGACGCTGATGGTTTGTCGGCGGCACGTAGGAGGCACAGTTCGTGTTGTTCTGCTCCGCGATCGCCTGCAACCATGCTTCCGCGGTGGCCGCTTCCTGGCGAGCGACGGCTTGAGCGCGGACGCCATCGTAGATGGCACGCTGCTCCACGATGAAGGTGGGGTTCGCCTTGGCCATGGGCCGCCACAGCCTCCTCGCTTGCCCGCTCGCCGTAGATTTGGCCCTCCGATAGTCAGTGCTGCTTCAGGAGGAATAGGTTGTACCGTTGTTCCTCCTGCGCCTGCCGGAACGCTGATACATCTCCAACGTATATATTTTTCCAAACACTTTTGCCCTTGTTTTGGACTCTAACTTGCATGATTTGAATAGAACTAACCCAGACTAATGCTGTTTTCTGCAGAATTGCCATGGTGTTATTTTTGTGCAGAAATAAAAGTTCTCGGAATGACCTGAAAATCAACGGAGATTATTTTTTGAATATATAAAAAATACTGGAAGAAGAATTGAAAGCACAAGTGCTCCCTGGGTGATTTTGGTAATTAATGACAACATATCTCTTGTTGGACTAACACTTTTACCTAGTATGTTTCAGATGAGTTCAATAATGAAGTGGCATGGATTAGAGGATGTGGAACCCCTTCAAAATGCTAAGGACAAATGATTGGCCCAAGCTCCAAGCTCAAGACTCTACATTTTAGATTTTAGTGATCCAAGATCACATTGAGTCTATAGGAAAAGCCAATACTATCAAGGAGGGATGAGGTGTTGTTTAATGAGGTTCTTGCTTCATAGTGCTTAGTGATACGCAACACCCCGGATATGATTTACCTAATATGTAATCCAACTCTTGCCGTTTCCGGCGTTAAGTTATTTTATTTTCTCGGGTTCGGGTTTTTGTCTCCGTGTGTTGTTGTTGTAGTCTTGCATCTCATATCATGTCATCATGTGCATTGCATTGGCATACGTGTTCGTCTCATGCATCCGAGCATTTTCCCCGTTGTCCGTTTCGCATTCTGGCGCTCCGTTCTCCTCCGGTGGTCATTTCTAACTTTCTTTCGTGTGTGGGGATTAAACATTTCCGAATTGGACCGAGACTTGCCAAGCGGCCTTGGTTTACTACCGGTAGACTGCCTGTCAAGTTTCGTACCATTTGGACTTCGTTTGATGCTCCAACGGTTAACCGAGGGACCGAAAAGGCCTCATGTGTGTTGCAGCCCAACACCCCTCCAATTTGGCCCAAAAACCCACCAAACCCCTCTCCATCATCTAGAGCGTTCGATCACGATCGCGTGGCCGAAAACCGCACCTCATTTGGACTCTCCTAGCTCCCTCTATGCCTATATATAGCTCCCCTCCAAAATTCTCGTTTTCCTCTCCGCGAAACCCTAGATCCACCCCTCTCTGCGCGGCTGGACACGTCC
>NC_057797.1:104940626-104950255 GCF_018294505.1 Triticum aestivum
CGTCTCGTCATCCGGCCAGCGAGCCTCGACTCCGGCCGCCGCGCCTCTCCAGTCGCCGCCCCGCCGCCCAGGTCCCCGCTGGAGCCGTGCCTGCCCCGGATCCGGCCAGATCTGGCGGCCCCGACCCTAGCTCCGACCGCCCCGGCCGGCCCGTGCTTCCCCGAGCTCTCCGGCGAGTTTTCCGGCGGGATCCGCCACCGCATCGGCCCCGTGCTACAGTAAACCCTAGATCCGCGAGGTGATGAATTTCTCTAAGTCCCCGTTTTCCAGATTCAAATGCCCTTGTTCATCGTGCCGTAACTTTGCACCCGTAACTCCGTTTTGCGCGTATAGCATATCAAAATGCTTGTCTCAAAGAGCAAATCATTTCATCTCATTGCATCATTTTTATTTGAGTTCATCTTGATGCCCGAAATGCTGTTTGAAGAGTGCTATTTGAGTTAATTGTCAGATCTGTTGCACGAAATAGCTATTTGTCATTTTTGCCATGATTATTGTGTGCATCATATGCCCATGAGCTCTACATGTGTTTTGTTATATGCTTTGCCATCTTTCCATAGGTGCTATCCATGTATTTTTGTGATGTGTGTGGTGACTAGCACAAGATTGCAAAGTGGTGCATTCGTTAGTGCTGATTTCAGGGACTTAGCAATTCCACAAAGTCCTTGATCTGTTTTTATCAATATGCCATATGTTCATGTTGTTTCCTAGTGATCTGTGCCTCTTTTGAGGATGATTAGTAAGGATGTTTTGTTAATCTTGTAGTGCTCTATCCATCCATGTCTTTGTTTGCAATTATGGAGCACCCTAGCTTGACTCAAGCGAGCTCTACTTTTGCTATTTCATGAATCTGGGCAGATTGTCTACTTGTTAGTGATTTTGCCGAGGATGTTGTAGTTAATCCGTGCATGCTATGTTATTGTTCTTGCCATGTCTAGCCTGTATAATGTGTATTCTTGATGGGTGTATGCTTATATTGTCATGACATGCTCTTTAGTGAGTGCATCGAGTTCGTAAACATGCCTACTTGATATCTGTTTTGCATGCTCCAGTTTTTCACTAAGTCTGTGATCTGTTTAAGTTTTTGCCATGTTCACATGCTTGCAATTGTATTTTGTGATCCCTTTTGGCTCAAGGTCACTAAGGGACTTTTGTTAAGCTATTTGAGTAGCTCCATGTCATGCTTTACTTTGCCATGTTAAGTTCCAGTAGCTTATAGTTTTCTTGCTCCAAAGTGTGCTATCTGATCTGAAATTCTAGACAAGTGTTAATTTCACTAAGTCTGAAATATGTTTACCAGTTGCACTTTTGCCATGCTTGTTTGAACCTGTTGATGGATGAATTGGCCGTAGCTCAGCGTTCATCTTTTGTTAAGCTTCATGAATGGATCCCTGCCATGTATTTTGTTGCCATGTTTGGGTGCTGTAGCATGTTTAGCTTGTTGCATTTAGATGGCTACTTGCTGTATATCGCAGACCGGTGCCATATTTGAATTGCTTGCCATTTCCAAACCGTGTCTCCGTTTACGATGTTCTTTATATCGTTTTCAAGCGAAATCATCTCACCTTTCCAGTGGCACACTTGGATTTCCAAGTTGAGGCCAGGTTCATTCATTCCTTGTCAAATCTTGCATATGCATCACATATCGCATCCCGCATAGCTTACCATGTTTGCATCATGTTGTTTGAGCTTCGCACGTGGTTGATTGTGTTCTTGTTGCTTGTTTGTCTTGTTTGGGTAGAGCTGGGAGACGAGTTCGCTAACGAGGAGCCCATTGAGTTTGCTTTCGAGGATCCAGTCAACTCTGACAACTTTGCAGGCAAGATGATCATACCCTCGAAATCACTTCTATCTTTGCTTTGCTAGATGCTCGATCTTTTGCTATGCCTATGCTACGATGCCTACCACTTGCTTATCATGCCTCCTAAATTGCCATGTCAAACCTCTAACCCACCATGTCCTAGCAAACCGTTGATTGGCTATGTTACTGCTTTGCTCAACCCCTCTTATAGCGTTGCTAGTTGCAGGTGAAGATTAGATACCGTTCCTTGTTGGAACATTATTTTCTTGTTGAGATATCATTATATTATCTTGTTATCTTAATGCATCTATATACTTGGTAAAGGGTGGAAGGCTCGGCCTCTCGCCTAGTGTTTTGTTCCACTCTTACCGCCCTAGTTTCCGTCATATCGGTGTTATGTTCCCGGATTTTGCGTTCCTTATGCGGTTGGGTGATAATGGGAACCCCTTGACAGTTCGCCTTGAATAAAGCTCTTCCAGCAATGCCCAACCTTGGTTTGACCATTTGCCACCTAGCCTCTTTTTCCCTTGGGTTTCCGGAGCTCGAGGGTCATCTTATTTAAACCCCCCCGGGCCAGTGCTCCTCTGAGTGTTGGTCCAACCTAGAGCCCCTTGCAGCGCCACCCCGGGGAAACTCGAGGGCTGGTTTTAGTTTTACGGATTGCTTATCCGATTGTGCCCTGAGATCGAGATATGTGCAACTCCTATCGGGATTTGTCGGCACGTTCGGGCGGTGTTGCTAGATTTGTTTTAACTTGTCGAAGTGTCTTGTAGAACCGGGATACCGAGTCTGATCGGAATGTCTCGAGAGAAGGTATATCCTTCGTTGACCGTGCGAGCTTGTCATGGGCTAAGTTGGGACTCCCCTGCAGGGATTTGAACTTCTGAAAGCCGTGCCCGCGGTTATGGGCAGATGGGAATTTGTTAATGTCCGGTTGTAGATAACTTGAACCTTAACTTAATTAAAATGAATCAACCATGTGAGTTACCATGATGGTCTCTTCTCGGCGGAGTCCGGGAAGTGAACACGGTGTTGGAGTAATGCTTGCCGCAAGTTGTTCTCTAGTTATGCGTTCGCGCTTTGCCTTCTCTTCTCGCTCTCATTTGTGAATAGGTTAGTCACCATATCTTGCTAGTCGCTTGCTGCAGCTCCAGTTGTTTTACCTTGCCTTACCTATAAGCTTAAATAGTCTTGATCGCGAGGGTGCGAGATTGCTGAGTCCCCGTGGCTCACAGATTACTTCCAAACCAGATGCAGGGCGTGATGACTCCGTTCCAGATGACGCGCTTGAGCTCAAGTGGGAGTTCGACAAGGACTCACACTGTTACTATGTGTCTTTCCCCGATGATCAGTAGTGGTGCCCAGTTGGGGCGATCAGGACCGTGTCGCATGTTGGGTTGGTCTTTTATTTTGGCACCGTAGTCGGGCCATGAGTGATTGGATGATGTAATGCTATTTATGTACTTTTTTTGACGTGGCGAGTGTAAGCCAACTATGTACCTTCCCCTTTTATTATCTATATTACATGGGATGTTGTGAAGATTGCCTTACTTGCGACATTGCTTTCAATGCGGTTATGCCTCTAAGTCGTGCTTCGACACGTAGGATATATAGCCGCATCGAGGGCGTTACAAGTTGGTAATCAGAGCCTTCCCCGACCTTAGGAGCCCCCACTGATTGATCGTTTTTAGCAGCCGAGTTGAGTCTAGAAAAAATGTTTTGAGTCATTTAGGAATTATATATCGGAGAGTTTAGGGATTCTTTTTACTCCCCAGTCCCTTCATCGCTCTGGGAAGGTATCCTGACGTAGAGTTTTGACTCTTCTCTTCTCAAATTTCACTAAATTTTTTTAGAATCATGCGGGTATCTTGGAATCGTTCCGATGGATTTGTGAGGAGAACATTGTTCTTGGTGCCTCCTGTCATTTAGGGGTTGTGGCAGTGTCCCGGGGAGTTGAGCTCCGAGGTGTTGTCGTCACAATTTTATCATTGCAGTTCTGGAATACCTGAGTTTAGTACGCCGGCATCGAAAATCTCTTTTATGCAGTTGTTGGTGAGATAACCTTGACGCCACCCAGTACTAGGGCGGGAGTTCGGGAGTATTGGCATAACTTGTATAACGGATGCTTTTCGAAGGTTGAGGTAGATGGTTTCCAAAGTTTTTCTCGGTTATGTGTTGAAGGATGGATACAGCTGGATGTAGGATTTGCTAGATTTGGGTGAGATATAATGCTTCCCCTGTATCCCCAACACCTGATTGCATAACCGGAAAGGTTCGGGAGTTTCATAGGTGGGAATTCTTGTAGCTCTAGTTCTTCTTCCATGAATATTTGGTTTGAGATTGGGATTTCTTACCGAGTATTCGTTCTTGATCCATACCTTGTTGATTTTTTTCTCTATCTAAATTCTAAGTGGCTTCTCAATTTATGGATATGTGACCATTTCAAGTGGAATACATTCGTTCATTTTGTTTGGATGTGAAGACTATATGTTGCAATTTCATCCTGCTTGATTCAGCTTCAAATTTTTATCTGTCAATGTGCTAACGGATGTCACCCTCTTCAGGATGGCTCCCGCTAAGAGTAGCAATCAAAATCAGAATCAGAATCAGGATCCGCCACCACCTCCCCCTCCTCCGGAGGCATGGCAAGCTATGATGGCCACAACCAATGCAAACATGTATTTGATCATGCAAATTCTTCAAGAGCGCAACCAAGAGAACCAAGGCAACCAAGGCAACAATCAGAATCACTTTGTTACACTCAACCAGTTCCTTGCTAACGGGCCAAAGACCTTCAACAATTGTGTTGAGGCAACTGATGCTGACGATTGGCTCGTGGACTTATGCAAGCATTTCAAGTGCAGTAACGTCAGACCAGAGGACTTTGTCAAGTTCGCTTCCTTCCAACTCAAAGACCAAGCTGCAGAATGGTTCCAGCAGTACAAGGATTCCAGAGGAAGCCGTGTGTTTTCCTGGGATGAATTCCGTCAAGACTTCAAAGCTCATCATATTCCTCAGAGCATGGTTGAAAGCAAGCGTGAGGAATTCCGCAACCTGAAGCAAGGCTCTTTGTCTGTCTATGACTAAAACAAGTTGTTTCAGAAGCTCACCCGCTTTGCTAAGCAGGACGTCCCTGACGAGAAGAGCATGATATACCAGTTCAGGGGTGGTCTCAGAGAAGAAATCCAGCTAGCTCTTGTCCTCTTTGAGCCCTTGAGGTACGATGAGTTCTACAACATGGCATTGAAGCAAGAGGCTGCCCAGCTGAGGTGTGATGCTTCCAAGAAGCGAGTCAGAGATGCTGCTCCTTCTTCCTCTACTCAAGTGTCCAAATAGCAGAAGTATTGGCTTCCTCCTCCTCCATTCCGTCAGCCATATCAGAAGAGCAAAGGTGGCAGTGGATCTTCCCACCCACCGAACCCTGGCTTTCAGAACAAGACTTCGTCTCAAGCTTCAAGATCGAGTGCTCCGTATCACCGTCCGCTTTCAGAGGTCACGTGCAACAAGTGCCAACAGAAGGGTCACTATGCCAACAAGTGCTTCAACCAGAGGCGTCTCCCTCCTCCTCCTCCTGTGAGATCGGCAAGTACAGCTATGGTCAAGCATAACCCCAAGTACGCCAAGGTCAACATGGTGAATGCAGCTCAGGCAGAGGACTCGTCAGATGTCATCATGGGTAACCTTCCTGTTAACGATATTCCCGCAAGAGTTCTTTTTGACACTGGTACATCGCATTGTTTCATCTCGAGATCTTTTGCATCTAAGCATGATTTTGTTACTCAAGTGTTGCCGAAACCGTTGGCTATTGTCTCTCCGGCCCGTCAAATGACATCTCGAGTATGCGTTTCAGATGTTACAATCACTTTGGGTGACTATAAGTTCTTGTCTTCTCCAAATGTTCTTGGTGACTCGGATATTGATCTTATTCTCAGAATGGATTGGCTTTCTAAGCACAAGGTTTAGCTTGATTGTGCAGCCAGACAGATTCAATTGACTCATTCGTCTGAGGATGTAATTGTCTTTGCCGCTCGTGATGATACCATCCGTCTGTTTTCTCTCAATGAGAAGGGTGAACTGGATGCCATCTCTCAAATTCCAGTCATTTGCGAATATCAAGACGTCTTTCCAAAAGAGCTTCCAGGAATGCCTCCGCACCAGCCAGTTGAATTCGTCATCGATCTTGAGCCTGGCACGGAACCGGTTTGCAAGCGTCCTTACAAGCTCGGACCTGAAGAGTTGAAGGAGCTGTAGAAGCAACTCGATATTCAAGAACAAATGGGTCTCATCCGACCTAGTTCTTCTCCGTGGGGTTGTGGAGTTCTTTTTGTGAAGAAGAAGGATTGTACGGACCGACTTTGTGTCTACTACCGTCCATTGAACAAGAAGACCACCAAGAACAAATACCCACTTCCCAACATCAACGAGCTGTTCGAACAACTCAAAGGTGCCCAAGTATTCTCCAAGCTTGATCTCTGTATGGGTTATCACCAGATTCGAATCCGTGAGCAAGATATTCCCAAGACGGCTTTCAGGACAAGCTATGGTTCATACGAATACACTGTCATGTCATTTGGCCTCGTCAACGCTCCTCCGACTTTCTCTCGCATGATGAACTTCATCTTCAACGCCTACACCAATGACTTCGTTTTGGTCTATCTCGATGACATTCTGGTCTTTTCGAAGAACAAGGAAGATCATGCCAAACACTTGCATTTGGTGCTTGATAAGCTCAGGGAACACCAGTTCTATGCCAAGTTCTCAAAGTGCGAATTTTGGCTCGATGAGGTTCTTTATCTTGGGCATATCATCTCTGCCAAGGGCACTGCGGTGAATCATGAGAAGGTGTCTGCAATTGTGAATTGGAACCACCTTAGAACGTGAAGCAACTCCGTAGCTTCCTCGGTCTCGCAAGCTACTGTCGAAGGTTCGTTGAGAACTTTTCAAAGATCGCGAAGCCTCTCTCAAATCTTCTCCAGAAGCATGTCAAGTACGTTTGGTCTCCGGAGTGTGACATTGCTTTCAACACTTTGAAAGAGAAATTGGTCACTGCTCCAGTTCTGACTCCTCCTGATGAATCCAAACCGTTCGAGGTCTTCTGCGATGCCTCTCTCCAAGGTCTCGGTGCAGTGTTGATGCAAGAGAAGAAAGTTGTGGCTTATACTTCTCGCCAGTTGAAGCCCAACGAGAAGAACTACCCCACTCATGCCCTCGAGTTGGCGGCAGTTGTGCATGCTCTTTTGACTTGGAGACATCTCTTATTGGAAGAAAAGTGGACATCTTCACTGACCACAAGAGTCTCAAGTACATCTTCACTCAGCCTAATCTCAACCTCAGGCAGACTCGATGGGTCGAAATGATTCAAGAGTACAATCCGAGTATCGAGTATACTCCAGGCAAGGCCAATGTGATTGCCGACGCATTGAGCAGGAAGGCTTATTGCAACAGTCTGATTCTCAAGCCTTATCAACCCGAGCTTTGTGAAGCTTTCCGCAAACTTAATCTGCAAGTTGTTCCTCAAGGTTTCCTCGCCAACCTTCAAGTCTCTCCTACCTTGGAAGACCAGATTCGCGAGGCTCAACTTCTTGATGCTATTGTGAAGAAGGTGAAGATTGGGATTGCCAAGAGCCAACCCAAGTACAAGTGCTACCGCCTTGATGACAAGGATACTCTCTTCTTCGAGGATCGTATTGTTGTGCCCAAAGGTGACCTTCGTAAAGTGATCATGAACGAGGCTCACAATTCACTCCTCTCCATCCACCCTGGGAGCATGAAGATGTATTAGGACCTCAAGCAAGCTTATTGGTGGACTTGAATGAAGCGCGAGATTGCTCAGTTCGTGAATGAGTGTGATGTCTGCAGAAGAGTGAAGGCAGAACACCAAAGGCCAGCTTGTCTCCTCCAACCTCTTGCCATTCCAGAATGGAAGTTTGACCACATTGAGATGGACTTCGTGACTGGGTTTCCAAAGTCCAAGCATGGCAATGATGCTATATTCGTTGTCATCGACAAACTCACTAAAGTGGCTCACTTTCTGCCTATCAAAGAGTATGTCACTGCAGCTCAATTGGCGGAGCTGTATACCTCTCGGATTGTCTCGCTGCACGGTATTCCACAGGTGATCTCTTCAGACCGTGGCAGCATCTTTACCTCCAAGTTTTGGGATTCTTTTCAGAAGGCCATGTGCACCAACATCCGCTTCACCACTGCTTTCCATCCTCAAACTAGCGGTCAAGTCGAGCGTGTCAACCAGATTCTTGAAGATATGCTTAGGGCTTGTGTGATCTCCTTCGGCATGAAGTGGGAGGATTGTCTTCCATATGCTGAATTCTCCTACAACAATAGTTTTCAAGCAAGTTCGGGCAAGGCCCCATTCGAAATTCTGTATGGCAGGAAGTGTCGTACCCCTCTCAACTGGTCTGAAACCGGTGAACGTCAACTTTTGGGTAATGACTTAATCACAGAGGCAGAGGAAATGTGCAAAGTCATTCAAGATAACCTCAAAGCAGCGCAATCACGCCAGAAGAGCTACTATGAGAGTAAGCACCGTGATTTGGCCTTCGAGATCGGAGATCATGTTTACCTCCGCGTCTCTCCAATGAAAGGTACTCATCGCTTCGGTATCAAAGGGAAGCTTGCCCCTAGATACGTGGGACCTTTCAAGATCGTCAACAAGAGAGGCGATCTCCCCTATCAACTCGAGCTTCCTTCAAACTTTGCAAATGTGCATGATGTGTTCCATGTCTCTCAGCTCCGCAAGTGCTTCAAGACTCCTGAACGCACCGTCAACTTCGAAGACATTGAGCTCCAAGAAGATCTCTCTTATCGTGAGCACCCCATTGCTATTCTTGAAGAGACTGAACGCAAGACTCGCAATAAGTCAATCAAATTCCTCAAAGTCAAGTGGTCACACCATTCCGACCATGAAGCCACCTGGGAACGCAAGGATCACCTCCGTTCTGAGTACCCGACGTTCTTCCAGTCCTAGATCTCGGGACGAGATCCTTTCGTAGTGGTGGAGTGTTGTAACACCCCGGATATGATTTACCTAATATGTAATCCAACTCTTGCCGTTTCCGGCGTTAAGTTATTTTATTTTCTTGGGTTCGGGTTTTTGTCTCCGTGTGTGGTTGTTGTTGTCTTGCATCTCATATCATGTCATCATGTGCATTGCATTGGCATACGTGTTCGTCTCATGCATCCGAGCATTTTCCCCGTTGTCCGTCTTGCATTCTAGCGCTCCGTTCTCCTTCGGTGGTCATTTCTACCTTTCTTTCGCGTGAGGGGATTAAACATTTCCGAATTGGACCGAGACTTGCCAAGCGGCCTTGGTTTACTACCGGTAGACCGCTTGTCAAGTTTCGTACCATTTGGACTTCGTTTGATGGTCCAACGGTTAACCGAGGGACCGAAAAGGCCTCGTGTGTGTTGCAGCCCAACACCCCTCCAATTTGGCCCAAAAACCCACCAAAACCCTCTCCATCATCTAGAGCGTTCGATCATGATCGCGTGGCCGAAAAAACCGCACCTCATTTGGACTCTCCTAGCTCCCTCTATGCCTATATATAGCTCCCCTCCGAAATTCTCGTTTTCCTCTCCCCGAAACCCTAGATCCACCCCTCTCTGCGCGGCCGGACACGTTCGTCGGCCGCAGGACAGCGTCCGCCGCCGCCTGACGAATCCGCGCGCACCACGTGTCGCCGCACCGCCTCCCGCGCCACCGGCCCGCTGCGAGCCCCCGCAGCCCGCTTCCACGCGCCGCCGCCCGGCTTCGCCCGCCGCTGCCCCGCCGCCGTCTTCCCCGAGTCCGGCGTCCCGCGCCGCCCCGTCT